>NC_081158.1:29298608-29468608 GCF_012432095.1 Onychostoma macrolepis | reverse complement strand
CATTTTCTCCCGAGCGGTGTTGAAAAGCTTGCCTCTTCTGCCAGCGCACCGTCGATACGGACCCATCCCGCTACAGCCGGGATCTCTGTGCTCAGCTTGTTTATCATGGTTATTATTTGCATCTCTTTTTAGTTTGGTCTGGAACAGAGACTTGTCAAGCTGTTTTATTTTTTCCACTCTTGTTACTCCACTAGAAAACAAGCCAAATGTTACGGGAGTGCTTGACAGAACTGTCATACTCTCTCTCTCGATCTCTTTCTCGCTCATCCTTCTCCTCCTCTTTGTTTTTTGTTTTTTTTTATTTATTCTCTGGAACTCAGCAACACAACAAACAGGGCCGATTTGATATCTCCCCCAGATGAAGAGGCGCGGTGTAATGAGAAGGAATCCATGTCACTCTGAAATGAATTTTCCCCAGTGTTACGCATTCGCTGCTGAGCTTCAGGGCCTCTTGATTTAGTCTACAAATGCTTGACAATAAATGTGATGTGCGTCGTTCCCTGAAGTATGAATGCTTCCTGTGTTTCTCTTTCTTTGAGAGAAGAGTTTTTTAATTTTTATTTCTCTCACTCTTTTCTCTTTCATTCTACCTCTAATTATTCTCTGATTTTCATTATTCTTTCTTATTTTGTCTCTATAACTATATTTCTTTTTATGTCTTAATTGTTGTCTCTTAGTCTCTATCTTTTGTTTTTCTTTTTATTTCTCTGTCTCTTTCTGCCAGACTCTGACTTGTCTGTCTTTCTGCCCTTTTTAAGTTAAAAAAATATTTGTCATATGATTTTATTTGACATATATATATATATATATATATATATATATATATATATATATATATATATATATATATATATATATACACTACGGGCCGTTGAATGCTTGAATCTGATTGGCTGCGAACGTTCTAAGGTGTGCAATTATTTTCAGGAAATGCACGGGAATGTAGTTCCAGGCAGCTCTTGACCGCATTACATGACCATATCACTTCGCCAAATGATTTCTGTTATTTCAAAGGTCTTTCAAACCAAATCCCACAACGACACTGGCCAAACAAATAAATATAGTAAACAAAAGGATAAAAACGACAGATCATGTCCATGTTTTTGCCACAAAATTACGCTTTATTATGTACGGAAAGCACATACTCTATCTCTCCCGCCTCTCTCCCTCACAGACCGCACACACATAACAGTTTGCACACACACTAGCATACATCCCGCTAATGTTGTTAGCGCTACTCTGATGATTTTATTAGCAAACAACTTAAAAACTACATGACTTCTCACAAGCGAGGTAACAACAACGGCGCTGTTCGTGAACAAAAAGAACTAAGTTTCACTATAACTAGAGACATTGCTGCCGAACACTATTGAGAGACGCACAGAGGTAATTCTCTCTCTCTCTCTCTCTCTCTCTCATAACTTAGTTATTAACTGTATTATTAGTCTGTTATCAACGGCTCAAGCCTCCATTACTAGGTTTAAGATGACATTTAGGAATTAGCAATGGAGGTGTTGGATAAGATGCGGAAGAAATAATCCTACTCGCATCTGATCGATGTCTTGAGGTGTGGAAACCGTAGTATAAGCGGAATAATTGACTTCGGTCTGTTGAATTATTAGAAAAATAATGCACACCCGAGGTGTAACGGCCACTCCGCTTCGTGTCGTGACCGCATCACCACCTCGGGTGTGCATTATTTTTCTAATAATCCAACGGCTCGTCGTCAATTATTCTCATATATATATATATACATATATACACACACACACACACACACACACACACACACATATACATATAAATATATGTATACATATTTTTTGGCACATTTAATTTATCAATTAGTTTTCTTTTTCTTTTTAATAATCATGCATACAATGCAATGCATTGCATACAATTTTAAAAAAATCTTTTGTATATTCTTTAAAATTCTTTTTTCCTTTAGTATTTTTTGGCATAACTGTTTTGTCTATAACATAAAAAGTCTTATTTGGCTGATTTGCATCCAATATTAAAAAAAAAAAAAAATATTTTCTTTTTAATTTTTTTCATTAGTTTTTATGTCAATTATTTTATCTACTATATTATACTTTTTTGGGGGGTTTTTTCAATTTATTTGTGCACAATATTTTGATAATTTTTTTCTTTAGTATTTTATAAGCGTAATTGTTTGCATACAGTATTATCAATTTTCATTAAGATTAGCATGCAGCATGTTATTTTAGGAATATTTAATATATAGTGTCTTTGTAATATATAGTAATATATTTTGTCATTCCTCCCTCTGTTTTTCCTCTCTCTCCCACATTCTCTGTTTGTGTAATTTAAGTCACCGTTTCTCATTCTGGAGAGGTAGAAGGCTGTATTTCTGGGTTTTGTCTCATTATTTCGGGAGGCTGTTCTGCTGTGCTGGCCTGCCGCTCTCGGTTCCCTCGGCAGGTGAAGGCCACAATCCCGCACAGACAGGGAGGTCTGCTTCTCTGGGCCTGTCGATGAGTGTATACGATCCGGGCGGCTCGGGGAACACCTCCGCCTGTCTGTTGTCTCTGTGTGCTTTCCAGTTAGCTTTGGCTGGCCTGGCCTCAGGGCCAACCGCATGATTGACTAGATTAGTCAAGGGCCGGAGGGAATCATCCGCTCCACGCAGTACTGTACGTAAGAGACGCGGGGACACCCCGTAGTGCACCTGGCCGCAAAACCTCCTCAGAAGCCAAAGTCTATTAGGCTCGAAAAGTTTGCGCTCACCACAGACAGAACTGTGAAAATGAGCCCCGCTATCAAGCAGCGGCTCTTGCCAGCTCTGCTCCACCTGCTGCTAGAGAAATGGCCACAGTCTGCGTAGAACCCACATTTCCTGTCTTTTATTAGTCCTGAGCTCACGAACATATCCTGAACGCCAGGAAGGAGATATCTGGCCAATATAAAGACACAATTGACATTAAAGGATGACTTCGAGAGGGATGAGGGATGAAGTAAACACACACTCTCAAACAGTCTTTGATGGCGTTCCACTCCGTTCTCTGCCGGTCAAACAGGTCAGGCTTGCGATAAACAGAAAGGTTTTTGTCCTTACTCAACCTTTTTGCTGTTTATCCCATCCTGGACTGTTAGTGTGGGCACACTTATGTGCAATTCTGTCAGCACGGTTGAAAAGAACAAGAAAAATGACATCAAAAAGTGGGCCCAAAAGGCTTGGATGAAAATGCGGCGCGGTAACCATCTCCAGCCTTCTGCGTTACGCAGCCCGCTCATAAACGCAGGTTGGCTTCGTAACATAAGACACTTTTCTGTTTTCTACTCAGAATTCCTCATAACGGCATGATGGATTTATTTCTTCAACATCGATTTCCTTGCGCATTCATCTCGAAATCGCACCCAATTTTACCATTGGGTCTTGTTTTATGTTATTAAGTGTCAGGTGCGATTGAACTTTGGAATAACGTTTGCTTTAATGCCCGCCGGGCCTCATTTCTCCAGTTAAGTGACCACAAAACGTAATTGTTTAGAAATGTAGGTTCATATTATTTTGAGAAAGGAAATGTTGAAAGAGGGCTTTCTGAGAAATTTTGAGGGCTTGCGCATTTTGGGTTGCTTTGTTTTCCTAGCTCGACCTTGCGGTGGTGGTCATTCAACAAGCGTTCGCTTTTGCCTCACCATGGCTTTGGAAGGACTTGTCCTTCCCTTGAGCGCAAATGTGAAAAGGACTTTTTTGGTTTTTGTGTTTTGAGAGGTGTTTACTAGATGCATGTTTCAAAGGCTTCATTATGCAGAAGTTTAGAACATCTTTATAGCCGAAAGTTAGCAAACTTTCTGATGTTTGCTCACACGCTTCAGCCGATATCTTGAGAATTTCAAAGTGCTTTCAAGCCTTACCCTGTAAACATTGCCTGGAGCTGTCTTGTATATGAATTATTAATTGTAAGATCTGGACCAAAATAATGAATTACTATTTTTGATAATTTTCAAGGGTTTGAGCTCCCTGAAAATAAGATTCATTAAAAAGCATGAGTGCAGAAATTCTCTTCTGAACGCATTTTCACCTGTGTGACCTGTGTGTTTTTGTTTGGATTTATATGTTATGTTTTGATGTATAATTAGTGTGTTTTTCCTCTAGACAAGCTCAAAATTGTGCTGAAAGATTATTTTCTTTCTCTCCCGCCCTGTCATAGGCCTGTTTACCTGTTTTTCATTTTTTCCACTCATGTTAATGTTGCTTCTCTCATCGCCTGAAGCCGCACTGGCACTCAAATATAGTACAGTTTTCCTAGTATTGATAATATGGCCACTAATGCAACATGAAGCTCAGTACAGAGAGGAGGAAGATGGCAGGGTTACGTATGAGATCCAGAGCTTTATTTAGAGGAAAGGAAAATGTTGGCATTGGAAAAATTGAAGTAAAGAAGGCCTTTTAATGGGGTCTCTGCCCTACAGAGATGTTTCCATTTAGGTTTGTGTGTTAGCATGAGAGTGAGATGTACTCTTAAAATATCTCTTGTATTTATTCTTTTTTACACTGCCGTTCAAAAGTCTTAGGTTGGTAAAATTTTTTATATGTTTAAAAAGAAGTCTCTTATGCTCACCAAGGCTGCATTTATTTGATCAAAAATATAGTAAATACAGTAATATTGTGAAATATTATTACTATTTAAAATAACGGATTTATTTTTTCTATTTGAATATATTTTAACAATTTAATTCATTCCTGTGATGGCAAAGTTGAATTTTCAAGAATCATTACTCCAGTCTTCAGTGTCACATGATCAGAAATCATTCTAATATGTTGATTTAATGCTCAAGAAATATTACTTATTATTATCAATGTTGAAAACAGCTGCTGCTTAATATTTTTCTGTTTATCAGAATTTTTTGATGAATAGAAAGTTCAAAAGAACAGCATTTATTTGACAGAAATCGTTTGTCATTATGAATATCTTTCCAATAAATAAGTACATAGATAACTGACGCCGGAATTTTATTATAAAAGTTCAATAAAAAAAGAATCGATTGTTTTTTTTACTTTTGTAAATAAAAATTAATATAAATAAATTTTCACAGGTTTCAGAATGTTTAGACATCTCGATTGATGATCCCATTTTCAAATTAATACAGGCATTAATATTTTTAGATTTTAGAAATATCAATATTTGCAATCTAGGTGATTAGGTTACACGATGATTTCATCTTCTGAATATTCCTTTTCATGTAAATGCATTGTGTGTTTGTGTTGTGTGGTTCATTGTTTCACTGTTACACTGATAAACGTAAAGCAGAGCTATATTTTGGGACTTAATCTGACAGGATGGGCTAGATTAGAGTGTCACCATCACTTAGTGGACCATAGTGGAGCTCATTGGAAATATTGGCATGCATGCTAGTAATATCCGGCTAACAAAGCCTCTCTGTCAACAAGGTTTACGAATCGCTTTTGTTAGACACTGTACCTGCACCATCGTACGCTTTTATCACAGCATATCAAAAATACCAAAACGACTGGCGAATTACATCTGAATTAGATGTTGCTGTTCTTCTTTATTGTTGTAGAAGTGTTTCCTCCATGAACTCTGCGAAATGGGGTTACCTATCCCATCACATCAGAGCTCAAATGGAGACATATAAACATATAATCAAAACCCTGAATAAAGGCTGGCGCGCAATGCATAAAAACAGTCAGCTGCTTATTGCAAGTGTAGCGGAGCCAAGCAGATGGCTTGGCCTCTTCTGGAAACACCAAATAGGAACATTCCAGTATATTTATGACCTGTTACACAAACTCCCTGGAGCACACACACAAAGTCTTTCTTTTTGCTTTGTTATATGGTCATGTTATCTTCAAGATGGTTTTTTGACAGCACAGCGCAATTTGCCAGAATGGACATGAAATTTATTCGCGGCGCTTTTATTAGATTTTTTTAATAGCTTTCAAATTAGCAGTGTTGAGGAAACTACTTTGGAACTGCAACTTGTTAAGATGCTTATAAAATAGTTCAACTACAGCCAAGCTACACTTAGAGAAATAGTAGTGGTAGTTAACTAAAAATAGCTTTTTGAGAAAAAAAAAAATTAAAAATCTTTCTGTAAGTATAATTGTCAGATGGTACTGCTTAATACTGCAGTTAGCCCATTCATCTCCAGAACTAACTAATACAACTAGAAAATGCGTTTATATAACAGAGCCGAAAACATTGATTAAATAAATATTTCGGTTTTAAATGAATTGGTGAATCATTTAAATGAATCAGTGAATTGTTTGTTTAAATCAGCGAATTGTTTAAATAAATCAGTGAATCGTTTATTTAATCAGTGAATCGTTTATTTACATGAACCATGTGAATGAACGGATTCACCAAATTAAATCAGATTTCCCAATGCAACATTCGAGAGAGAGGACAAAGTTCACTCTGCTGATGAAAAATACAGCGATGGAGCCATTTGTCATGCTACACCGCCGCTTATTGGTAAATCTGCTCTGTTTTGAAACAGCTGATGTGCTGTGGTCAAGTTAGTAGCATGCTGTTTTTAGTTATTTACACCCTAACGGTGCAACTGAATCAAGGACCTATTGTGTTTTTGTTAGCCTCAAGACCCGATTTCTGTTTGCGTTTGCAGAAATGTATGATTATAACAAATATTGGATACAACAGTGGATGAAATAGTAGTAGACTTCGCCTCTTCGTTGTCTACACTCTGTCAACACGTCTCGTGATCCTCATGTCCAAGAGAAAAGAAAAGAAAACCTTGGGAATCTTCCGAAAAGACAGATAATCGCTCAAACCAGTTGCTCCATTACTAGCAGTATGTCACCAGGCTAACCTGATCTCCAAACATTTGTATGGTAGTTGTTAGCAAAGTTGTACTAGTATCTGCAACGGGAGCCAGAAGACTGCGGCTTTCCTCTGGTACTTCCACACAGAGAGTCCACTGTGCTCAGGACAGCTCATCCAGAAGAACGATCAGGTTCTAGTGGCGCTGCGGCTTGGCCTGCTTTCTTCAAGCCTTGTTCAATGTCACCTTGCTTCAGCGAACACGCTCTGAAAGCTCCAAAGTACCAACCGAAGCACCTTGGTGGAGCACCTTGGTGCCGCTTTCCTGGCACACGTAGACGTGGATTGTCATATTCCATAAGCCCCCATAATAACTCTTCAATTACTTTCCCGTATTGTGTGTCTTGGGCAATGCTCTGTGGTGTCGGGGGGGCAGAGGGCCGAGGGCCGAGGGAGGTCTTTCCACAACGCTGTGTTATTGCTCATTTAAAGACATTGGTGTTGGCATAGCCAGTGGTACATCTGTTCTGCAGGGCAGAGGCGCAGATTTTCCCTTTTTTTTTTTTGATCAAGTCAAGATGGTTAACAGTAACCGATCCCGGTCGCCACACTGCCAGTGCGCAATACACCGACGGCGGCCACGTAAACAGGAAAACTCTCGTGCTCTGACGCTCGTTGGGGTCGAGTGACCGCAGCATCTAGGTCTGTTGGTGCGACACTTCTCAGAAATGAAGACGGCTCAAATGCTCTTTTAATTTATTTATTCCTTCCTTTTTGGTAGAGCTTTGTGTTCCTGCGGGTTTCCATGCCACGGCAAATGGAGGAGGGAAAAGGATAATGAGAAAAATCCCAGAGCTCAAACACAAACATACTGCCTTTCATTTGCAGCACAGCTTGATCTGTGGAGATCAGTCCTGCTCCCTTTTGTTGTCATTGTATAATAAGCTAGACCGCTTTTGGCTCTTCTCATTGACCCTTCTGTTTGTACTTGACTGCTTGTATGTGTACAAAAGACGATAAAACTCTTTGAGGAAGAGGTCTTTGATTCTACTTGTGGCTTGATAATATTAGTTGGTATTTCATTTTATCTTTTTAATATACAATATTTTCCTAATTAAAATTATATTAAAATATAGTTGGATTTTCAAATTGATATAAATTCAAATTTAAATATATACAATCAATCAGACGGTGATCGGATTTTTATCTTTTTAATATACAATATTTTCCTAATTAAAATATATTAAAATATAGTTGGATTTTCAAATTGATATAAATTCAAATTTAAATATATACAATCAATCAGACTGTGATCTGATTTCATCAGTCATACATAATGCCATTTTATTATATTTTGTTTTGACCCATTCCTAATTCTATACTCTTAAAAAATAAAGGTGTTTAAAAGGTTCTTCACAGCGATGCCATAGAATAACTATTTTTGGTTCCACAAAGAACCATTCAGTCAAAGGTTCTTTAAAGAATCATATCTTTCTTAAATTTTTATGATCTAGAGAACCTTCTTTCGCCACAAAGAACCTTTTGTGAAACAGAAAGGTTCTTCAGATGTTAAAGGTTCTTTATGGAACCATTTAGACAAAAAGGTTCTTCTATGGCATCCTGAAGCACCTTTTATTTTTAAGAGTGTACACAACTTATTATATTGTAAAATATACCTGATTTTCAGATTAAAATCACCAGGACAGTATCAGTACAGCATCAGGTTGGATAAAAAAATAACGTAGAAATTGTGTTCTTTTTTGTTCTTGTTGTTGTTGTTTTTGGACATGGTATAGTAATACTTTTTTTTTTTTTTTTTTGGGTTTAAAAGGGTACACCATTAACTTAATAACTGTACTATATTTATTTGAGCTTTAGTACAAGTTTTTAGTCTGTATTTTATTTTTTAATTTTGTTTTATTTTGACCCATTCCTAATTCAATACATAGCTTATTATATATTAAATTATCGCCAATTTTCAGATTAAAATCACTTTAAAAGTACAATAGGCATTTGATCTGATTTAATCCAACATAATGCAGCAACATAAAATTTTTATTTGATTTTTGTATGATCCTTTTATTGTGTTTTTGTTATTCTGAATATAATAATGCATATTTTGTTTTTAAAAATAGTATGTGAAACATGCATTAATTCATGATGTGCATTCTGAAAATCTTTTGGCAATGCTAGTTCCTAAAAAGTTGCAATACCATTAATTGTCAAAGACACATACGCTCCTCTCTCCTAATGTTTCCTGTATCCATCCACCTCAGTGTCCATCTGTAAATGTCTGACTGAAGTCTGTTGGCGTGTCCTTGCAGGCAAATGAAAGACCAAAGCAAGAAGGTTGCTAACCTGAAGCACAAAGAGCAGGTGGAGAAGAACAGGAACGCTCAGTTGATGGAAGAGGCTCGTAAGCGAGAGGATAACATGAATGAGAGTTCTCAACAGGTCAAGGTAAAGTCCACATGACATTTATTTACTTTATTCACAGTTATGTACAGTTCTTGAGTCCGTTCCTTTACTCATATGATGTTGCCTAATTGAAATGCAGGATGAATTCTGTGCCTTGTAATGGATTTCAAGCAAGGGTTTTACACACAAAACCACTGAAATCCGAATAGAGCAGTGGCTGTTATAGTCTTAACATTGAAACTTAACCCATAATGAGGCCCATCAACCTTTTAAGAGGGTCAAAGTCCCCCCAAAACCATGAGTTATTCACAAAAGCTCAATCTTTTGTGCAGCGTTTAAAGGTTTTCCTTTTACGCTGCCTAGAAATGCGTCTCCTCAGAGCGATCCGTCTTCTGATTATATAAGTTTGGATGTCAGCTCTGGTTCCTCATTTGAGAATTGCTGGGATTCTTCTCAGGTAAAGAGCGATCTCATGTTTCCCTCATCCAGACCGCATTCACGCACATCCTGACCTCGTGTCCTCCTCTCATTGTGAGCTTTGGATTTTGGGAAAAGAGAAAAGGAGAGGGTAATTGAACAATGAAATAAGACACAGTTGTTCAGTGCAACCGCAGGAACTATTTTTGAATTTATGGCTCCGCGATATTGAAGCAGAAGCGTCGGCGTCGGTATCCAGGTATCGGCGTGTTTAGTTTGAGCCGATTTGCAAATACAAACTATCTCATCCAGGCTGATGTAACTTTCGTCATATTGACTATTTTTGCCCCGATTTGACAGGATGGTGGTCTGTGGTGGCCGCTCCCGCCCTTCTAGAGTGAGGGTTCGAATAGAAAGCCAGAATCAGCAGTTAATGTCTGTGAGAATCTCAGCACAAAAAGTCCCACTTT
This sequence comes from Onychostoma macrolepis, assembly GCF_012432095.1. Taxonomy (NCBI): domain Eukaryota; kingdom Metazoa; phylum Chordata; class Actinopteri; order Cypriniformes; family Cyprinidae; genus Onychostoma; species Onychostoma macrolepis. Next base: position 29,458,539 of record NC_081158.1, on the reverse strand, counting down.
TTATGGAGGGGCTGTTTTTCCTCTTTGCCGTAGACCTCTGGACAACAATGCCACAGCGGCCCTCCCTTTGTTGTGGTTTTCGGTGTTTTTCCTGGCTGTCGGTTTGTTCTTTCGATCATTCTCCGTTTTCACATTTTCCTTGTTCTGTGTCATGTGTTCTTTGTTTTCGTTCGAGTTCATATGCTCTTTTTCTGACAGCAGGATTGATGTGCTATTGGACCTCGACCTGTGGTACCCAGCAACTGGTGCGTCGGTGTGTGCGTGCGCAAAAGTACGTGTTGCGGTCAACGAGAGCTCATTTATGACTTCAGGGCCCCAGTATCCTCCTTGGGGTCACGTTGCCACGAGCCCACATTGTGGCTTGCGCTCCCCCGTTCGAAGCACCCTGATGCGGCTGCATCTCGGGCCTAGTCTGGAAGCGGCGACAGCTGCTTCCTTCAGCCAAGACCATCAACCACCACCTTCCCCCAAAGGCACGTCACGATCCAGGCTTGAGGCCCTGAGACTCCAGATCAGGCGAACCCCGAGCTGTCTCCACACGCTATTGGACGTGTTTGGAAGGGAAACCGATTGTTGTTGATGATTCGGTTTGGTTACGGTGGTCCCGCTCCAATCGGTTGGTCAGGGTGAGCTGGGGGAGAGGTTAGTCCAGGACACCAGAGCAGTCGTCTCTCTCTGACCCGGCACTAAAAATGGCTTTTTCAATCAATGAAGAAGGTTTCCATTGGAGCCCTGAGGTGGGATGTGGGGTGGTCGGTTGTGGTTGAGCACCAGAGCTGCACAAACACATTCAGAATAGCAACTGTTGACATTGGAGAAGGTTAGATGGTCAGAAAGGAAGGACTCTCTCTCCTATTTTTTTGAGTTTCCTGCTGGTGGCGTTGTGCTGCTTTCACATGATTTGATCCAATCAGTCTTCTAATTAGTGGTGCTTTCTTAGGCAAGCATCGCTCTAACTTTGAACAAACCCATAGACCTTACTGTTAAACTTTGGTGTGTAATGCGTGCTATTGACATGATTCATACCTCAAATTGTGCTTGAACTGAATTGGCCTTAACATGCAAGAAGTTGAGCTGAAATTGGAATGGCAGGAAGTGGAAATGACTAGGTCTAAACAGCAGTGCTAAAAAATACAACGCATGTAGTGCATTCTGGGAAATGAATTGACATTCAGCAGTCTGTTTGTCTGTAAGCCCTATAAAACCTTCATGACTTAAAAATAAAAATAAATGGACCAACTTTCATTCTAAAATTTCTTAAAAATTGTTACGTTCTTTTTGAACAATACTCATTGGGGTTATATGAAATTCTGAGAATTGAAATTCAAATTCAACTCTTTCTTTTTTGCAACCTTGTTTTGAAATTTATTTCAAATTCAATAATGGATTTGGAATTAAAAAAACTGTGAAACAAATTTTTTAAATGTTTTGCTTTTATTTTTAATGTTTCTTTATCAAGTTTGACATGCTGCATACGAGAATCACATACATTTTTGTGAGTCATTAAAAGTGCTCATGAAAAAAAAAAGTATAGAAGCTAATCTGTTATTACTCATGCATAAAAATTACCTGGTACAAGGTACCAAGCTAACAACAACAGTTTAACATAAACAGTTACCAAAAGTGAGTCGTCCAAAACTTCAGAAGTGAACATTGGATGATTATTGTCTTTTATGAGCAGTCCCACAATGTTCTGGAATGTTCCAGAAATCACTAGAATTTTTCAGAATATTACAGAATGTTACAGAAACTTCTATAATGTTTCCATCCTTGCAAAAGCAAAATATCTTTAAAAAAACATGGAAAATTTGTACAAAACCCATCTGTACTAAACCAGTTTCATGATTAATGATAGAAGTTCTAAAATTTACCTGACCTAAATATTAACTAAAATATTGATGCTACAATAATAATAATTAGCACCACAGAATTACAGAAGAACCATAAAAAAATTCAAGTGAAACTTTTTTTTTTTTTTTTTACATTATTTAAACATTTTGAATTAACCAACCCCAACCCTAACTTTGGGCCTACTAACAACTACCAAAAAACCCTAGAAACCACACAGTTCACCAGATAGCAACGTGCTATTCACTACTTTGCTAAATCTTGGTAGTGACTTTTTAATGGGCAAGTATCAAAATGGTCAACGTCTTGTTAATTAAGATTAGCTGTTAGTTTCCATAAGATGAACAAATGGAGCACAGACACTGCATGTGCAGAGAATTGCAATGCAAGAGAAGGTCTTTGATCAACGGCCCTCAAGAGCGTGACTTTAACCTCTTGTGAATCATCCCTATCCTTTTTCATTTATCTCTCTAGTCTGATAAAACTGGAGATGGGTTTTTATAGGCCTCCACATCTCTTCAGCATTTGAGACTTTTTCCGCCGGATACAGAGTTCCCAGACGTGCAATATGTACTGAATCATCAAGCCGTACCTCCCCCTCCTCTCCCGCTGATCAAATATCATCAGCCTGAAGAAATCAAGACTTTCGCTGGGAAGCAGGATGGAGAGAGACAGCGGGGGAGAAAAGATGACATTATAATGAAGCCCAGTAAATACCTGTTTTACTGCGTGGTTGAATCTGTTCCCTTTTACTGCACGCAGTGCAGTGCCAAATGCTCTGACTCCCAGCATGCCCTGTGACCAGAAGGCCCCACTGTATCCCAATCTCCACCTTGACCGGCCTTCATCAAAGACAGATACGACGGAAAAATTGAATGAGAGAGTTGGAAAGAAAATAGAAAGGTCAAAGAATGGAAAGGTACATCCAGTCAGCATGCTTCAGTTCAGAAAGGGTGAACATATTCCGCCGCATACTTTGTGCAATCATCAAAGCAAGCTCAGAAAAGGGTTTCCCCCACAGGTGCAATGTGTGCACTACTCCAGAGAAGCCATTAGACTGACGCCGGAGCGCCGCACATTACGAATAGCGGTTGTAAGCCATAGGTCTTCTGTTTATAAGTCTCACAGCCCCTTTTATGTTTGGCACAATGTGCTCTCGTGTGGTTGTAAACATCAGCACTCAAATGCAGAGAGCTTAGAGTGACACCTTTAGTGTGCAATTGTGGAACAGTATTTTATAACATTTGGCAAGTTAGGGATCATGCTGCTAAGTGCTCTTACAAGCACTGGTGGTCTGCATGTAAGTTTGTGCATGGTTAAGAAAGACAGAATATATATGCACCGCAGGTTGATTTATCTTCATGCTTTTTATTTTATTTATTTCATTTCATTTCATTATTGTATTTTATTTATTTATTTTTTTAAATTACAGCAGGGGATTCCTGAATGTCTGACAGAAAACAATCTAGAGAAAAATCTAGCGAAACTAGTCAACCTCAATAATTAACCATCCTTGACCCATCCTTAACAAACACATTATAATAAAGATTTATGTAACAGGTATACATCTGCCTTCATGTAGCCTCTTGTTGGTCTTTCTCCTTGTTCACATTTGCAGGCAAATGAAAAGATCTGACAGGTGATGGCGACACACTGGAGTTAATAAAGCCAAAGTGCTGCAGGCGAATCGCAGGTTTATGGTCCTTTTTAAACACGCAGATATAAAAGAGTCAAACAGGAGCCTTTTATGACTCACTGGCCTGCCGACGCTGCTTTTATTGAGGGGGAACATATTACTGTCCCTGGGGGTAGGCCTTTTTTCATCCTAAATGTCATTTTCTCAACCTGCCATAACAGACTGGTTGCAGTGCAACATCCAGGATCCATTAGGAAGCTATAGTTGGCACAGGACAGTCTTAGGAAATGGGATTCAGTGGGATGGGTGAGCATACCTGGTTTGCTAGTTATAGCTGGTGCTCTGTTTTGTTCTTTTTTTTTTTTTTTTTTACATTTTGTTTTAGTTTAGTTTAGTTTTGTATTGCTTTGAGGTTTTTGTTTGGGCTTTTTTGTTTTGTTTTGGGTCTTGTTTTACATTTTGTTTTAGTTTAGTTTTTTTGTGTTGCTTAGCCTCTTAGCCCACACTTAGTTTTGGGTATTTTTGTTTTGTTTTGAATTTTGTTATGGGTCTTCTTTTGTTTTGTTTTGTTTTGTTTGTCTTTTTTTTTTTTTTTCGTTCTGTTATGTGTTTTGGAGACATTAAAATGGGAGACCAGCTTTAACCAGCTAAAACCAGCAAACCTGGCTTTTTTTTTCAGCAGGGAACTGTTGTGTTTATTACGAATTGCTTGTGCTTGACCTAACAACGATTTGTGCGTGTAGAGGAACCATCTTGGGGATTAGATGTTACATTACTGTCTCGGGCAAATTAGCGTTGGCAGCTTCAGGTTTGGACTTTTTTTATTTCTTGAGGTCTCTGTGGAATGTTCTCGAATGTTCCACTCTGTCTTCCAAAACCTCTGAAGACTGACGAGAGATCAGACTTTAGTGGTAACACTGAGCAGAGGTGAAACAAAACTGTGGTAAAAATCCACCCGACAAGGTCGTCATCACTAATGCGGTGGCGAGAGCCATTCTCAACACTCAGAGGGAAACGGAAAGAGAGAGAGAGGTAAATCGAGGCCGAGACTGAGGAATGGAAATAGCGCAGGAAGAAAAGCAAGAGGCGCAGTGTACTTCACACATGAAAGTCTTGATTCTGCCACTCATCGCCTCTCGAGCGCGAACAGGTCAGGAGGGAGCTAACAGATGCCAGTCGTGAGACTGACACTCCAAAGCGCTGGTGGAGAGGAGCTCTGACTAGAGATCGGCTACTTATTGCAAGCTGTAGGAATCAAGAGCACCTTGTTTGGTTGTAGGGACGCATTGGACTGCAACAGTTCGATTGTCTTGTGTATGTTAGAGATGGTGTGTTAGCATGACTGCTCAAACAGTCAAAAGGAAGGAAATGCCATTTTCTTTGTGGGCTTTCCAAAACTTTTTTTGTCCTCTGTACTGTTGCAAGTCCCAGAGCTGCTAGCCTGTGCCAGAAAGCATATGACATAGCAGTCGTTGAGTAACGAATGGTAGAAATCTCAGCGCTCAACAATACAACTATGAGAAAGGAAATCATGCCTTTAAATTAGAAGATCGTATTGCTTTTTTTGGCAAGGACATCACCTGATCGTTTGCTATGGAATGCCAATCCACATGAGAGGGATGATACAGAAAAATAGCCTGGCTGGAGCTAAACACCCTAAATTTACTATCCACTTTTTTTCTTCTCAAATTGACATGCACTGCAAAAATGACATTTTAATAGGTGTTGTTTTTTTTTTTATCTAGTGAATGTAAAAAATAAATAAAAAGTGTGCAGTAAGACAAAATATGTTTTTATTAAAGCATTCTCTCTCTGAAAAAAAAATACAGTTTACTTGTTTAATGCAGTGTTGCTTAATTTCTTGTTTCAAGCATTTTTACATCTTTTAACTTGAAAACTAGATGAAAAATACTCATTAAGAATAGTTTTTTTTTTTGCAGTGTGTTATTCCAACACAAGCTGGCAAACACTTTGGTGGATTTTACTCTCTCCTCATGCAAATAGATAGGAGCTGAGCTTGCATGACTAGAAAACAACTGCCCGAGGGTGTTACCCAGATCCAAAATGGCCACCAAGTGTGCTGACTTGCTTAAAAAAAGCCTTTGCCTTCGCAGAGCTGCACCATCTGATACCCATCAGCCCCATATGCAGGCCCTCCACCCCTTCAATCAGAACAGAGCCTTGTTGTTTACACCCATCTTTGTTCTGCTACATATCAAGTCTTTCTCCTCCTCCTTATGCTAAGTGTTTAGCCTCCGGCTATGTGGGACGTTCTTGCTCTCATTCTTGTGTTTTTTGTTTTTTGTGTCCACTGTCATGTGCATAAACTGGTGGCTTTGAAACTGCCCCAGTGGCTTCCCTGCTGAGGGCAGAATTTCCCCACAGAGATACTTTGATGATAATGACTTTATGCTTTGGGGAGCCTGTTTTATGACACGTTGTGCCCAGACACCCGCTATCGTTCAATGCACAGTAGAGCAGTGATCACAGGACTGTGAATTAAAGGTCAGCTTCCCACCACCACAGGCGGAGGGTGGAGAGACCTGAAGGTCTAACACACCTGGCCAATGTTTTTCCTCATGCTCATCTGTTGTTTTTTTTTTTTTTTTTTTTTTTTTTTTTTTTGTACTCCGCATAATGGGTGTTTATGCTTGTACTGTGAAGCATAAGCATAGTGTTGGCTGTGCCACTTTTTACTTATAATGAGAAATGAAATTAATATTATATTTCATTGTTATTTTCTAATAGCATTATAGTTTTTATAAATATTTTAAACTTGGCTTTTATTTTTATATTTTCTTATTTCAATTTTATTTTATTTATTTTATTAAATTGTTTTTGTTATGGCATAGTGTTTTTTATTTCTATTTAGCCTTAATTTATTTTCATTCCTTTTTCTTTTTTTGTTTTTGTAGTCATGTTATTACTTCAACTTAAAATATTAGAGGGTAATATTAACTGAAATAAGTTTATTATAGCATTTTAATTATACCAGCTATAGATTTAGTTAACAATAACAACACTGGTCTGCCATCATCCAGAAATGCAAAAACATCTATTACATAATATAACCATAGAAATATGACATATATCAGGAAAGTAACATCATGGGATGAGTCGATGTGGAATAAAAAATTGAAATAAAAACATGAAAAGGGGGATTTTACAGTACTAATGCATAATGCAATTCAAATGCATTTTTCTTCATATTGATATTTTGAATTTTGTTTTGTTTTTAAATATATAAAATATTATAAAAAATATACAGATGTATATTTCAGGATATTTTTCATCAGAAAAATGTTTAATTATAGTTAATGTATGATATTTATAACAAATAATACATATTACATAAATTATTAAAATATCTTTAGTTTGTAACTAATCTTTAGTAAATAATTTACATGGTTATATTGGCAATTCACCAACATATATTACATATTTATTAAGTTCTGCCATGTCAATTTTTTAAATTTTTTTTTTTATTTTTTGTTTACATGTTTAAAATTGAAAACTGCTTGTCATTTTCTCAGTCATAGGCAGTATAGGATGGACTTCTTCTATAACAAATAATCATATACCGTTTGCTAGATTTACGACATGACACGTCTTACCCCACTCCCCCAACATCAAGCCATCATCTTGATGTAGAACATGCAGAAAGCCGTGTAAGATGGGAGAGAGAGAGAGAGGGGTTGAAAGAGAGATATAGAAAGAGTTGGAAGATACCGGAAAGGGCTCGCTTCAAAGAACCACATCACAGGAGGTTATAGAAATGAAGTAAACAGTGTTTGTAGCGCTTAGATCTGCAGTAACCACAGCACCCAGAGGCTTGATATCCAGCTCTCTTGGGAGCGTTTCAAAGCCCTGTTTTTAGCTCGTCATGGAAGCTTAGATTTCTTTCTGCTTGTCACTCATTCTAATTCCCTCCTCTCCTGGCCTTCTTGTTATTGATTGCGTTCACAAATTAACAACACTCTAGTTTATTGTGGCCCACTTTCAGCTACTTCCTCTCAAATTTTCTCCCACGTACGATGGCTGTTCTACCGTTTGAAACAACTGTGGATTCGCTGAACGTCCGATGAACTCATTCACAGTCATTGGCTTTGTTGTGTCTCTTGACTCTCCAAAGAGTCAAAACCAAATGCGGTCCAGTCTGGCAGAGCATTTCGCCAGTATCCGTACTTGTCAACTCAAACCATATCCAGGATCGGGAGCTCGAGATCAGATGGTGGGGGTTGGGGGAATCACATCCGCATGTTCTCATTTCTTTAATAGACTTCCAAGGTCTTTTTTATTGGGCCTGTTTGTTGGCGTATGTTGTTTGATGTTGCCATGCTTTTGGCCGTCTTTTACGCTTTCCCCAGCCAGGAAGGATGGACACCTGCTGCTCTTTCCGGTTCTTTCATAAACATTTGTGATTCCTCGCTCTCGCACCCAAAACGGTACAGAAGGATCCTCCTGCTGGGAAAAACGAGTGCTTTAAGGGACATCTGCTACCAAACCCTCCACTTTTGGCTGTGTCTTTTCTTAGACGTTTAGCTGAGGTCATCCTGAATTATTTTAAATAATGTCTTACTATGACCTAAACTCCTCATCCTAATGAACTGCTGAAACCGCTTGAGTCCTGGGACAGTGCAGCGACACTGCGAACACATTTTTCAGTCCCGCTCCTTCCAAAAAGAAGCCGCAGATGGGAACGAAACGGGTTCGTGTGGAATTAGGACACCCTGGGTCAATTATTCGTGTGTGTGTGAGCATGTCAGACAGCTGCAAGTCATTCTGCCCCAACTGTGCGAGCTGAGCTTTTGTTCTTCAGGCTCGTCCTGCTCCTCTCCTAATTGGATGTGCGAGCTGCGGAGAGCTGGGCAGATTCCCCAGCGAGCCCCACCCGAACCCGGCCGGTCCCTACGGTACAGCATGTGGCTTTGATTTGTGGCTTCCCTGAGGTGTCTCCTTCTATCATCTGTGTGGTTTTGGCACCAAAAGCATTACCGTAATGAGATATTGACCGAGCAAAAAGGATTACTGTCGCTTTAAATCAAACCAAAGTGATTGCGGTCTGCCTGCGAGAGGAAAGTGGAAGCTAAATATGGTCAAAATAAGATAGAAGAGAGAGCCTTTATACCACACGCTGTGATCTGTACCCCCGTCACCCTCCTCGTGTCCTGAACTTCCTGTAATTGCTGACCTTGGTTACAGAAAAATCCTGCCGATTCAACAGATGCATCTGGTTATCGACATTGCCTCTTGTTGCAGGAATTTGTGGTGTGGGATTCCAGATGAAAATGATGAAAATGGTGTCTGGGATTGTGTGCATCAGGCCTCTTGTCTTGATACTGAAAGTTGATGCATGTAGTTGGAAGGAATTTTAGAGACAAAATGATCAGTCTTATAATTACATCTTGAAGATTTGATTGTTGATCCTGTGTCGATTATGCCCAATTATAGCCCACAGAATGCAAATAAGTTAATAATAATAATAAAGGAAAAAGTATATCTTGAATGGAAGTTGCTTTGGATAAAAGTGTGTGCGTGTATGTATATATTTTTGATAGGTGTCTGTCAAATAGGGTTGGGTACCGGTACCCAACGGTACCTTTTTTCGGTACTTTACTCTCTGTGTAATAACAAAAACATTTATTTCAGTGAAAAAATAAGTCCAAAACTCTCAATTTCAACATTTTGAACAATAGGGCCCTACAATTTTTTTTCTTTTTTTTCCTTCCAGAAATTCTTGTTTTATTTTTTCTGATAATCAGATGAAGGCATGAAACATTTATTTATTTTTAATCAAATGAAAATCAAACCCTTTTATTTTTTTGGCAAACAGAGGTTTACTGTTAAAATTAATGGTAGAAAAATCGTGTGAATATTCCTTTTAAAAAAAGTTTTAATAATAGTTGTATTTTTTTTTTCCTATAATTAAGTCCTTAATGTGGTTGTAATAATAATTTTTTATCATTTAATTGTTTTATTTAAATTTATCAGTAAATGGAATAATAATAATAATAATAATAATAGGCCTAATAAAAATAAGAATGTAACAGGCCTACATTAATTGGAAATGCCAAATCCTCTTAAGATTGCCAATAATTGATGTTTTTGACAATATCTCTATCGTCAATACAAGATCATCGTCTTTCGACGCACCCCAGCAAGGGGAGGTCGCGGGGTAGACAGCACATTGTCTGTTACGTCATTTGGGCTGCATTGTTGAGCGTAGTGGCATATTTTGGCGATATTTCACACACTTTAAGCTTTTATTTTCCAAACGTAATAGGATTTGTCCAACGAATTGTTCGGCTTGTAATGCGTGCCGAACCGAAAGCCTCGTGCCGAATGGTTCAATACGAATCTGGCGTGTCGTTACACCTAATATATATATATATATATATATATATATATATATATATATATATATATATATACACACATATATATATATACACACATATATATACACACACATATACACACACATATATATACATATATATATATATATTTATATATATATATATATATATATACACACACATATATACACACACATATATATACATATATATATTTATATTTATATATGTATATGTGTGTATATATGTGTGTGTGTGTATATATATGTGTATATATATATGTGTATATATATATGTATATGTGTTTATGTGTATATATATGTATGTATATGTGCATTTGACAGACATGTTTATCAAAAATCAAGCATGAATAAATATATAGTTTACAAATGCATAAATAAATCCCAAATAAAATGTAATAGTACAAAAACAAAACAAAACAAAAAAAACAATTGCATGTTACTATTGTTGCAAATGCCAGATTGTTTTTGTTGTCATTTTTTTCCCAATTATATCCCAGAAAATGATTAATGCCCTGATTTTTTTTTAAAAGGTAAAAGTATAGCTTTTACGTAAAGGCATCCGCCAAATACATTAAAACAAATCAATTTAAAATCAATTAAAAAAAAGGTTTTCCATGTTAACATCTTTGCAAACTGATTATAACTTTATTTCTTACATTATCATTGTAACATCTTGGCTTTTATCTCGAGATGCTCTGAATTTTAGTTTTTAAGAGCTAAGTGTTATGAACAAATGAATTCTGTATCAGTTATACATTCCTCAGATAAAATGTATATTTCTGTAGCTTTAAAATGAATGATGCCAAGGTCAAGGCTTCAAATTACCAGCAAATGCTTGAAAAAAAGGATCCTATGAAAGGAAGTTGCTTTAGATTTAAAAAAAAAAAAAAAAAAAAAAGGCATGCTAAAAAATGTCTTCCAAATGCATAAATGTAAAATTAAAATGTTAAGTCACCATCACGGTCAGTTTTGCATGTTAGCATCTTCATAAACCGCTTACAAGCTCTTGATTTTTCTCTCAGGATTGTCTGCAGCAGAGCGACAGATGCATCTGGTTATCTGTGTACCTTCACATTGCCTCTTTTAGCAGGAATTTGTGGTGTGGGATTCCAGATGAAAATGTTCGCTGTGATCATCGGCGTCTGGGATTGTGTGCATCAGGCCTCCATCTTCATATTGAAGGCTGATGCTTTTAGCTGGAAGGCAGTTTCTCAGCATGGAGGCCATTACCACTGTAGAGCTCCATTTGTATGAATGGCAGTTTGTGTGTATGTGTGTGTGTGTGTAGCGTCTGTTTGCTCGGTTGTGTACGTCAGAGTGCATGTTTGTAGAGGTCTGTACTAAGTGCCTCAGGCCTGCCAAACGAGTCAGGACTTTTGTAGCTGATTTTGAAATGTGGGGGGAAAATGAAATGTGAATGTTCCTTGAAATGGAGCAGCGTAATGAACTCAAGACTGTTCCCATATTCAGTACTGCTCTGGCCTTTCTCCACGTATCCCACAATGCCTATTCATTTGAGTCCCTAACCATTGCGTTCTTTCGCTCTCTAGCACACTCTCAATCAGATTTTTCTCTCTCTTGGTTTCCATCATTTTCCCTCTGTTTTTCCAATTCCTGATACAATCAATCGCAGACATTCATGATAACTAGGTTTTGACCTTGACTCTCTCAAGAGTGGATACTTGAAGTAGTATGATTTCACTCTTGACGGTCGAGTCATAGATCTGCACTGAGTCATCATGGGAGCAGACTGTAGATGAGTCACATTGATGAGATGGACAGCTTGGGTTGCCCTCACTTACCGCAGTCCAAGAATTCGTAATGTTTATACCTCACATGCTGTGAACTGACTGCAGCTTGCTTTCTCAGAGCTACCTGCTGCTACACTTGTTAGTTATTAGCGGTCAGTTTTGATGTTCTAATAAGGGCTGCGTACTTACTGTGTACAATCTTTGAACAGCTTATCAAAGTAGATTTTACAGTCATAAATTGTTTAAACTGTAAATTTCAGTTAAAAGGCAGTTAAATCTAGATATTGAACTGTTCCTGACCTTCTACAAAAAAATTTGTATCGATAAACACCTTCATAGGCAAGTTTGTCAGTTGGACGTTATAGTGTCTTGTTGCATGTTTACTAAAATATTTTTTTTCACTAGGATTCTCTGCAGCTGAAGGACGAGCGCATCGAGGAGCTCGAGGAGGCCTTGCGTGAGAGCGTACAGATCACGGCCGAGAGAGAAATGGTGTTAGCACAAGAGGAATCTGCCCGTGCAAATGCAGAGAAACAGGTGAGAAACACCAAACACAGGTGAGATGAAGCTCAAAGATCATTAATATGCACTTATTCTCTCTTTCAGTTTTCTCTCTCTTTCAGACTCTACGTATTGTTCACATGGCAATTTTATTTAATACCTTGTGCCTTGTCCTTTGAGTTCAGAGAGAAGTAGTTTATTAAGTAGAGTAGATTTTTATTTTATTATTATTTTATTTATTTTAGCTTTATTTTATCTTTGGTTTGGTTTGGTTTCTTAAAAATCTCAATTTAATGAGATGTTTGACAACAATTACCAATCCAGTTGACAAAAAGATTCAGCATTGGCAGTATTGAAACTTCTACTTTCATAGTCTACATCCTGATAACTTTTGAAGTATGATAAACTGTCATGTTTACTGGAAATGTTCCTAGCAATGTTTCTAAAGAGGTCCTGTGTTCCTGTGATCTGTTACCTGAAGCAAAATGTGTGTGGTAACTTCAGCATGATGCTAGCCAAACCCTACAGCCATCTTTTCATTGTGGAAATGTCCACTTCCTCATCCTCCTGGTCAAACATCCTTCCCAGTGTTTACACAGAGCTGTATGCACATCCACGCAAGGCTAGCATCTCTCAGGCCGGGCTGTAATGGCTTTTGCTTGGCGGACAGTATCGCTCCCATTAAAAAGCCTCCTTCTCAGAGCTCAGGAACCAGCAAAAAGCCGGCTGTCACAGCACATCACCACACCAGCACATAGAGCCGTGCCAACCATCCAGATCCATGCCAGCGCTGCCTCGCCTTGCCAGTGGCGAACATTCATGTGGCATGCATGGGTTACGTGTTTGTGTCTGCAGTCAGTCTTCATTTAGAATATAAATAAGCTTTGCGTGTCCTGCGTGAGGACTGCTAACTTTGGTCCGATTCAGTTCAGCCACATAGAACGTGCATACGCACATGAGGAACGTCTGGTGTGTGGACAGAACATGCCGACGTGTCTTTCTCCTAATCAGGAGTTCAACTGGGATTTTGGAGGTAGAGAAACAAAATATTGGGTAAATTTATAGACTCTACCTGGGTCTACTTAAAGGAATCGTTCATCTAAAATAGAAAGCTCTGTTATTTTTTACTCATCCTTTTGTTGTTCCAAACCCATAAGATTTTGAAGCACAAATTATAAGATATCTTTAGTGAAACCTGAGTGGTTTGGGTCCTTCCATTGAAAGTCCAGGCAACCGAAACTTAGAAGATCCAGAAAGTTCATAGAGGTGTCGCTAAATAATTCCCTATGAAACAAGCAGTTTTAACCAAGTCTTTTGAAAAGTATGCATGCTTTATATGATGAAAAGATTTAAATTATTCACATATGAACACAAATACATAGAGCATATCATGGATCTCCTTTTTGGATCTTCTAAATTTGGATCTAAATGGTAACCTGGACTTTCAGTGGATGGGCGGAAACCTCCCAGGCTTCATTAAACATATTCTCATTTCAAAGTGTTTTAAAGATTAACCAAAGTCTCATGGGTTTGGAACGACATGAAGGTGAGTAAATGATCACAGAATTTTCTTTTTTTGTGGGGAATTATCCATTTAATGCAACTCGACTGTCTAAATGGAGACCGAATGTGCGTCCTGATCTAGAACATGCTGGAAATGGATTGAATTTACAAATAAACTGCCAACGATTTGTTATTTTTATGGTTCAAAGTTGCTGGAATGCCATACTCGAGTCGTTAACCTGTTTTTAAGGCTTCGATGCAGATTGCACCACTGTCCAGCTGTCTGCTGAGCCTTGGCGATCGCATCAAACTCCTATAACCTTTTCCGAATGAGTCCTCCATGAACCAGACAACACCAGCAGCCAGTCAGGCTTTGAAACAGAGCGCAAAGCAGCTGCCAAAATCTTGCTTCCCCTCTACCTGAATCCCTGAACTTTTCCCTCTCCTTTCTCCCTCTCTGTCCATCTTACTTGGCTCCATCGACTCTCGGCTTCATTTTTAAACCCTTAATGGTTTGTTCTACCTTCTGTGGATCCTGGCGCCCTGCCGTTTCCTTCCTTTTCGCTCTCTCTCCGTTTTCTAAAGATTCGCATGGCTGGCTGAGCATCGTCCCAGTGCGCGTTGCAGTCTCGGGAACATGTCGTGGCCTAGAGTTTCTTCACCGCCGGGCGGACCTCCGCTCCAGTCCCCCGGAGGTTAATTAGAGCCGGGGGCTGCGGTGGTAGCCAACGCTGCTGCTAAGCCTGGCCGGCCCCCTCATTTGGGCTCAGAGAGAAGAGGAAATGGGGACAGTACAAGTGCCACCCTCCGGAGCCAGTCTCCACGCTCATTACCAATGTCCCAGCCGCATCAAGTCTCGCTACGCGCATTCAGTATATCGTTGTTGGAAGTTCCTCTCCACCCTGGCACCTGTTATATAAGAATGAACTCATATTCCGGGTTACATATTTTGGGAGTTATGAGCTATATGAAAGAAAAAAAAAAATGGCGGTTTGCCTCACTCGCAATTGGCAGACAGGTTTTTAAATGCGTAATTTGTGGTCCTGCATTAAACCATGCAAAATCTAATTAGCTTCACGCAAACGCACACGGTTTTCCTTACGCACACACAGAGTCTCTCCTCTGCTATTTAATTAACATCCATCCGTTGCTTCACCACACCCTCTGTTGTGCCAATCATAAGCAAGCATTCGTCTTTAGCTCGGTGTTCAATTTCCTCCAATAGCCGCTCGCCTCATTGTTCTCATTGTGCAGAGCACATGTTGGACCGAGTGTAGTGCCTGTACAAATTGCTGTCAGTATGTTAGTCTTAAATGTATGGGGACGAGGGCGACTGCTCTTTGTTACACTGACATGAAAGCAAACCTCTGGCCAAAAACCAGTCCGTTCTCTCTTGTGTGTCTGTTAAGCTCACTTAAAAGCTCTGTTTGTGTGTGTGTGTGTGTGCGCGCGTGTGTGTGTGTGCGTGCGCACACTTGTTTAATTAGAGCACATGGAAGAGCTACAAGTTGTTTGCTCCATTCATGCAGGTAATGAAATTTGGAAATATGAATCCAAACATGTTCCTGTGACTTCTCATATGTACCAGATGAAGTTTGAAAGATTTCTTACATTTACACAGGTCACTGTTAACACAGTCTGCTAGAATGCTAGAATACTGTCATTTATTTACTGGTTGTAAACCCATGTGCAATTTTGGGTTTTACAGTAAACGTTTAACAATAAGGTTAAATTTGTCAAGATTCTTAATGCATTAGGTATCATTAAAGAGCAATATAAAATTTATTTAATTTTACAGCATTTAGTCATTTTGGTTAATGTTTAATTTATAAATATATTAATATAATTAATGTAAACATTAGTTAAATATAAATATATTAATATAACATAAATTATTGTAACTATAAATATATTAATCTTTGTTCATGTTAATTCATAAATGTATTTTATTTGTATTTTTTATTCATTTATAATTTCTCATCTCTCAACAGGCTTATACATCAAAATGATTATACATAGAGAACTATTTGAAAAAATACAAAGGAAAGCAATGACAATTTAAATAAATAATGGCAAAAATATGTTTTTGATATTTTAAGTTATATGTGCTGTCATGAAGTAGCAATGAAAAATAGTATTTATCAACATTAAACTAAATTAATAAATGCTGTAGAATACAGTTGTTCATTGTTAACTGATGAAACAGTACCTAATTCTTTAATGTTAACGATTTAGATCTCATTATAAATTGTTGCTGCATTGTTCATGGTCTGTGCAACTTTGCAAAACTCCAAGTCTTTTAAAGCCATATAATAGCTTTGTGTAGCAAACAGCCTTAAATTTAAGTTTATGTACCACTAAAATGGCATATTAAGTCATTTACGCGAATCAGTGTGGGTTCTTGCGTGTCTTGCGATATAATGTCATCAAACTTGTGGCATATTTGATTTGAGAGCTGTGGCGGCGAAGAATGAATAATGACAAATAAATCAAATGATTCTTTTGTGTTTCTCATAAGAAAGAAATTGGAAAATTTGAAACAACATGAGTAAAGGATGACACATGTTTCATTTTTGTGAGAATTACTTTCTTTTCAAATCTTCCCTGGTTTTAATTTTTCTCTCCATCTCAGTCCATCTTCCTTGCAGAATTGATATTTCAGGAGTGTCAAAACAATGTTTTCTTAGTCGGTTCGATGTGCTTGTTTAGCGGATGAGCCTGTCTTATTTTAGCTGATGCTTTCATGAGCGTTAGCGTCCTGCCAAACCCCCGTTGCAGCAGCTGCTTTAATGAGTCGTGTGCTAGTAGGGCAAATGTGGTCAGTGAGAGAAAAAGGGGGGTTTTTTCTTCCTACACAGGGCCTTCGGTGTGCAGTGACACCAGTCACTCAGCTCCAGTGTGGAATTTACGGCCGGGATGTACGAAAGCGACCAGCCGCTCATGCGGGGCCAGTGAAAACGTTTGCCCAAGACCACATGAAAACACACGTCCAGTCTCCAGACATGATTCAGCAGCGAAATGACATACTTCATAACCTTCCCTGGAGGCAGTGGACCAAAGAAAGCCTCAATCTCTCCGCTCGTGTTGACCGGGGATGATGGGATGTCTCGAAACCGCCCTTACTCTTTCACCACAAGCTTTTCCCCGTCGGCCTGACCCAATCTTGAATGGATCTCTTTTCCGCTCCGAACCTGTTCTCGCTCAGACGTTTCACTGGTTACCATCCTCTTTCTCTTTGTCTAGCCCCTCTTCCTCTGCTTCCAATTTCCTTTTGCGTGTTTTGTTTCAAACTGTTGTTCTGTTTTGCTCTGTTCTGTCTCTGTTTCCTCTTTGGCTTTTTCTGTAATCCCTCTTTTTCTCTATTTCTTCTCCATCGCTCACTGCCTGTGCGAAGCGCTCTCATGACCTAATGCATGACTCCGGCCACGCTGGCTTAAAGTGGCTCAAGGTATGGCACGATTAATGTTTTTTCGTTCTTTTGCAAGGAATGATTTGAGTTTTGTGCTTTTCATCAGTTTCTCTGCATCTCAGTGACCTTTTTTTCTCATTTGGATGGGGGTGTTCGACAAATGTGGCTTTTGGTCCCGATCCAAACCAAACTTTTCCAAATAGGAAGCTTAACCACTGACAGAGTGCAATTTATTGACTGTTCCCTGAAGATGAGCTCTATCAGATCATTATTTTATGTGGAAGACCTCTCGTATGCTTTCCCCCCGCTTTCTTTCCATTATATTGGGAAGTCATGCTCATTTGCGTCTGTCTATCAGGATAAGTTATGTTTTGATTTAACTTTTATGTAGTGCGTCCAGCACAATTCAGTTTCTGCACTGGGAGAAGTTGAGTTTTCCTATTGCATGTAACTCTAAGTGCATGTTATATAAACGTGCGGTCAGTAGTTATGCTGATAGAAAAGAGGCAGTTCACCCAAAAATCAATGTTCTGTCATCATTTTTTTTTTTAAACCAATTTGACCTACTTTCTTTTGTAAAACACAAAAGGAGATGTTTAGCAGAATGTCCAAGCTGCTCTTTTCCAATACAATAGAAGTGAAGGAGGATAGGGAATGTCAAGCTCTAAAAACCACCAAAAAAGTGGTCCATGAAACTTATTTGCTGTGTATATATAGTCTTCTGAAATAATGATAGCTTTGAGTGAGAAAAAAGGCTGAGATTTAAGTCTATTCCACCATCAAAATGGTGACAGAATTTATTTTTGAGTTAATCTTTCTAAAAAAAAAGTGTAAATTTAGACACATTTGGACTCTTTGCCTGAGCCGATCAAGACACGCTGTCAAAATCTCAAGCAGTCAGTCAGATTCGCCGTCAGTTCTCACTCCATACTGCAGGGGGCAGCGTGACGGCAGAGCCTGAGGTCTCCAAGAGGCTCAGGCCAAAAACAGAGATGGAAATTAGTCAAAGAATAAATAGCTCTTACAGCTGCTGCTGCTCTTTCTCAAGTTTGTATTCAAGCCATGGTCAGAAACAGCCTGGATTTTTATGATAAAACTTTAGAGGGAAATAAAACTCCCTCCTCTGCTAATATTCCCAACCAGCTGAGATCCAGACACAAAGCTCAGCACCCAAAACACAGCAAGATCCAAAGACCAGCTTGTTGAAATTGGCTTTCTGCTCACCGTTGAGGACGGGGCTGCTCTTTTGGCAATCGGGGAGGAGAGAGTAGGAAGAGAGGATGAGGAGAAGGGGAGAGAGAGCAGGAGAAAAACAGCACGCTGCTGCATTAAGCAGTTTTTATTAGTGTTATGTTTCTACTCCGAGCATCTGGGTTAGTCTGGATATCTCTCACAGGAGGTGATTAGAAGCTTCTGAGTTCGGCACAGGCTGAAGAGAAGGCCCTGATCTAATGCCCACCGTGATCTCATCACCTCACAGTGCGCATCAATATCAAACCAATATGAGGTCTTCCACTTGTCTTTTAATGTTTCCATGTTTTTAGAACATGACAATATCTTGTATCTTTTTCTATTATCTTTTTTTGTACCTTGATTTATGCTAAAGTACCATAGTATTTCCAGTACATGGTGAGGACGGATAAAAAATAACGTAGAAAAGATGTTTTATTTCTTTCTTTATTTATATATTTTGGACATGGTACAGTATAGTAATGCATTTTTTAAAAAAACAATTTTAAATTATTTAGTTTTTAAATATTTTGTTTACATCCTCTTATTCTTTTATATGGTTAAATAGACATTTTCAGCCATTTAGTTTTTCTGAACAGGCATTGCCGTTCCTTTCTTCTTTTTTTCTTTTTTGCTGATATTTCTTTTTGGTGCATTGCATTTATCTATTTCTGTTTTTCTTTCTCTTTTGTCCCGCTCTCTTGTAGCTCAAAGAGGCAAGTATACAGCATTCAGCTTCATTCTTTACTTATTTCCACGTGCCTTCCCTCCATCTGAAGAGGCATCTGTTCCAGCCCCTCTGACCCTGCTTCAGTCTTTCTTTTTTCCCTCTTTTCCTGTTCTTTTTATCACTTTTCTCCTTGATCACAGACAGATCCTCTTCCTTTCCCCAAGGCCTGTTTCTGACACCGGTTTTGAGCAGTTCGGCCTTAAATTAAACAAAAAAGGAGAAAATCACTGTTATCAATTCCATAGACGGTACGTCACAACTGATGTGAGCAATTACTCTAAGTCGTAAAAACACTTGCAGAGGCTGAAGCTGGACTGTGAAGATCAGTTAAAGGACATGCATCTCAAATGCTTTGATCTGTACTCCTCCTACCTTACTGGTTCACGTTCCCAGTGTGAGACAGGAAGTGGTGTTATCATCACCCAGTGAAGTGCTCAATTTTTCACACCCGAGGTGTCATAATTCACTGCAGAGTTTTTTTACGACTTGACTAACATCTGAGGTTAGTTTGTACTCCCCTGAGAAAACAAGCGCTGCATGCCACCTTGCTCTTTCATACACACACACCATCCATTCCTCCATCAGAGAAGGCAACGGCACGAGCAAGTCTGCTGAAAGCAGTGTTTGCATTGGTTTTAATCTTTCTGCTTTTCTTTCAGAGAACTCTCAGCAAACTCTAGCGAAGGGACGTGAAAGGAATTTATGGGTCTGATTCCACTAAATGGTTCCGGTTACTTAGTCCCATTAATAATTCTCTTAGTCCTTTTTTTTTTTTTTTTTTTTTTTTTAAGCACCTTAATTGGTGCAAAATATTTACTAATCCAGGGTTTTTCAAGCTCTGGTCCATGAACTCTGCAAGGGGGTCTGATTAAAACAGATTATATATATATATATATATATATATATGTATATATATATATATGTATATATATATATATATATATATATATATATGTGTGTGTGTATATATATATATATATATATATATATATATATATATATATATAATAAATACATAATATACATTATTATAACATATATATATATATATATATATATGTGTATATATATATATGTATATATATATATATATATATATATATATATATATATATGTGTGTGTGTGTATATATATATATATATATATATATATATATATATATATATATATATATATATATATATATATATATATATATATATATATATATATATAATCTGTAAAACAGATATATATTAAAACAGATATATGTATAAGATTTAATTTTGTCTTTATAATTTCATGCCAAAGTTTTTATTCACACGCAGCATAAATGTCAGTATAATAGAAAATCAATTTCTGTCTTATTTTATGAAGGTGATTATAATTAGGAGGTCCTTGGCATTAAAAGGTATTTTATTTCATTTTTTACTTATTTTATTTTATTTTGAACTGCAGATCTAAAAGCAGTATACAGGTGCTGGTCATATAATTAGAATATCATCAAAAAGTTGATTTATTTCACTAATTCCATTCAAAAGTGAAACTTGTATATTATATTCATTCATTACACACAGACTGATATATTTCAAATGTTTATTTCTTTTAATTTTGATGATTAGAGCTTACAGCTCATGAAAGTCAAAAATCAGTATCTCAAAATATTAGAATATTTACATTTGAGTTTGAATAAATTACCATCCCTACAGTATAAATTCTGGGTATCTCTTGTTCTTTGAAACCACAATAATGGGGAAGACTGCTGACTTGGCAATGATCCAGAAGACGAACATTGACACCCTCCACAAAGAGGGTAAGTCACAGAAGGTCATTACTGAAAGGAGTGGCTGTTTACAGAGTGCTGTATCAAAGCATATTAAATGCAAAGTTGACTGCAAGGAAGAATTTGGGTAGGAAAAGGTGCACAAGCAACAGGGATGACCGCAAGCTTGAGAATACAGTCAAGCAAAGCCGATTCAAACACTTGGGAGAGCTTCACAAGGAGAGAACTGAAGCTGGAGTCAGTGCATCAAGAGTCACCACGCTCAGGCGTCTTCAGGAAAAGGGCTACCAAGCCACTTCTGAACCAGAGACAACGTCAGAAGCATCTTAACTGGGCTGTGGAGAAAAGAACTGGACTGTTGCTCAGTGGTCCAAAGTCCTCTTTTCAGATGAAAGTAAATTTTACATTTCATTTGGAAATCAAGGTCCCAGAGTCTGAAGGAAGAGTGGAGGCACAGAATCCATGTTGCTTGAAGTCCAGTGTGAAGTTTCCACAGTCAGTGATGATTTGGGCTGCCATGTCATCTGCTGGTGTTGGTCCACTGTGTTTTCTGATGTCCACAGTCAACGCAGCCATCTACCAGGAAATTTTAGAGCACTTCATGCTTCCTTCTGTTGACAAGCTTTATGGAGATGCTGATTTCATTTTCCAGCAGGACTTGGCACCTGCCCACACTGCCAAAGGTACCAAAAGCTGGTTCAATGACCATGGCGTTGGTGTGCTTGATTGGCCAGCAAACTCGCCTGACCTGAACCCCATAGAGAATCTATGGGGTATTGTCAAGAGAAAGATGAGACACCAGACCCAACAATGCAGATGAGCTGAAGGCCACTATCAGAGCAACCTGGGCTCTCATAACACCTGAGCAGTGCCACAGACTGATCGACTCCATGCCACGCCGCATTGCTGCAGTAATTCAGGCAAAAGCAGCCCCAACTAAGTATTGAGTGCTGTACATGCTCATACTTTTCATTTTCATACTTTTCAGTTGGCCAAGATTTCTAAAAATCCTTTCTTTGTATTGGTCTTAAGTAATATTCTAATATTTTGAGATACTGATTTTTGACTTTCATGAGCTGTAAGCTCTAATCATCAAAATTAAAAGAAATAAACATTTGAAATATATCAGTCTGTGTGTAATGAATGAATATAATATACAAGTTTCACTTTTTGAATGGAATTAGTGAAATAAATCAACTTTTTGATGATATTCTAATTATATGACCAGCACCTGTATATTTTTCACTCTTTGTTATATTGCAGCCATTTGCTAAAATCATTTAAGTTAATTTTTTTCCTCATTAATGTACACACAGCACCCCATATTGACAGAAAAACACAGAATTGTTGAAATTTTTGCAGATTTATTAAAAAAGAAAAACTGAAATATCACATGGTCCTAAGTATTCAGACCCTTTGCTCAGTATTTAGTAGAAGCACCCTTTTGATCTAATACAGCCATGAGTCTTTTTGGGAAAGATGCAACAAGTTTTTCACACCTGGATTTGGGGATCCTCTGCCATTCCTCCTTGCAGATCCTCTCCAGTTCTGTCAGGTTGGATGGTAAACGTTGGTGAACAGCCATTTTTAGGTCTCTCCAGAGATGCTCAATTGGGTTTAAGTCAGGGCTCTGGCTGGGCCATTCAAGAACAATCACGGAGTTGTTGTGAAGCCACTCCTTCGTTATTTTAGCTGTGTGCTTAGGGTCATTGTCTTGTTGGAAGGTAAACCTTCGGCCCAGTCTGAGGTCCTGAGCACTCTGGAGAAGGTTTTCGTCCAGGATATCCCTGTACTTGGCCGCATTCATCTCTCCCTTGATTGCAACCAGTCGTCCTGTCCCTGCAGCTGAAAAACACCCCCACAGCATGACGCTGCCACCACCATGCTTCACTGTTGGGACTGTATTGGACAGGTGATGAGCAGTGCCTGGTTTTCTCCACACATACCGCTTAGAATGAAGGCCAAAAAGTTCTATCTTGGTCTCATCAGACCAGAGAATCTTATTCAGGTGTTTTTTCGCAAACTCCATGCGGGCTTTCATGTGTCTTGCACTGAGGAGAGGCTTCCGTCAGGCCACTCTGCCATAAAGCCCCGACTGGTGGAGGGCTGCAGTGATGGTTGACTTTCTACAACTTTCTCCCATCTCCCAACTGCATCTCTGGAGCTCAGCCACAGTGATCTTTGGGTTCTTCTTTACCTCTTTCACCAAGGCTCTTCTCCCCCGATAGCTCAGTTTGGCCGGACAGCCAGCCCTAGGAAGGGTTCTGGTCGTCCCAAACGTCTTCCATTTAAGGATTATGGAGACCACTGTGCTCTTAGGAACCTTAAGTGCAGCAGAAATTTTTTTGTAACCTTGGCCAGATCTGTGCCTTGCCACAATTCTGTCTCTGAGCTCTTCAGGCAGTTCCTTTGACCTCATGATTCTCATTTGTTCTGACATGCACTGTGAGCTGTAAGGTCTTATATAGACAGGTGTGTGGCTTTCCTAATCAAGTCCAATCAGTATAATCAAACACAGCTGGACTCAAATGAAGGTGTAGAACCATCTCAAGGATGATCAGAAGAAATGGACAGCACCTGAGTTAAATATATGAGTGTCACAGCAAAGGGTCTGAATACTTAGGACCATGTGATATTTCAGTTTTTCTTTTTTAATAAATCTGCAAAAATGTCAACAATTCTGTGTTTTTCTATCAATATGGGGTGCTGTGTGTACATTAATGAGGAAAAAAATGAACTTAAATGATTTTAGCAAAAGGCTGCAATATAACAAAGAGTGAAAAATTTAAGGGGGTCTGAATACTTTCCGTACCTACTGTATTTAAAAAAACACTGTATAGTCGTATGGTGTTGCATCAGCATTGATGGAAGAAGAAAGTCACAGAATCAGACATAAAAATAAAAAAAAGCTCTGAATCAGAACCAGTTCTCAATTCTACACTCTAGAGTACTAGGAACCACAATTTCCATGATTTCTTATGTAGGCTGTACACATTTTTGTGTGTGAGAGAGATTTGACTTTCCATCGGTCTTCCAGGCTGTTAGTCAGACCTTTAAAATCTGTTAATTATCTCCTAATGAATGACTTAACTCAACGGCTTTGAGAATTTGGCTCCAGGCGGCGCTTGCTAAATACTTTTACAGTAAAACTGACCGAGCACACTGTAAATTTATTCGAATCCATTCGTTCCAGATGATGTTTGGTCGCTGAGAATGGAGTCAGTTCACATATCTCCCCTCCAGGCACGGTGACACCATATCGGCTCTCACACATCCTGGACTGATTAGTTAACCGCTCTGCCGTCGCTGTGTGCGTGTACGTGTGCTTGCACAACAGCGGGAGATTTCGTTGAGATTTTTGTGTGCTGTTGAATAAAAATGCACCAAAGTTCTCACGGCTCCATTCACCTCCCTCTCCTCTCCTCTCATTGGCTGATGGGTTTTAACAGACAGCTCTGTGGCTCCGCCCACACTGCAGGGTTGCCACAGGCAGTGAAACCGATGCTGCCAGCGTTTAAATATTTCCCTCTGCTCATATTGGGGGGCCTGAGGCATGCAGTCTCGATTCTATCTCACTTTATCTCCCAAGAGGAAAAAGTAGGCATGCAGGTTTTTTCGTTGTATCTGTGAAAAATATTACCATTTTTTATGTCCACTCAGACTCTCGCCAGTTTTATTTTTCTAAGATTTGACCTGTGCTCTGCGTTTGAGTAAAAAGCAACTCTTGCCTGGGCTGTCTGAATGTGAATAATGATTTCCTCTTCCTTATTTTTTAATTTGACATGCATTACATCTTAACGTAAGCCATTCCGGTGAGCCCTCGCTTACCTGACCCTGTCAGGTGGAATTTGCCGGTGGATTTCACATGCCCAGGGGAGGCACCATCATCCTCATGTTTTAGTCAAGACCCGTTCGTTGCAGTTCAGGATCATCCTGTACGAGTTTGGTGTGGTTTTAGATGACAAACGAGAGCGGGACAGGAAAGCAGATGGCAGTAAATTTGACTGAGCGGGTTTTGGTAGCTTGTTCACTAGGCTTGGCTTGGGTGTAGTACATTAGGCAGATGACTTATGATGACAGCTGGATTGAAAGCTCTCCCAGATCCTACAATACCTCCGGCCACCAGAGGGCAGCACTGTTGAGAGCATGTGCTCACACACATACAATTCTGTTGTTTTTTTTTTGTTTTTTTTTAAACGGGTATTATCTCTTTTTTTTTTACAGCAAAATCCCTGTTTTGTGGTGCTTGTATTTATTGCCTCCAGCTATTCTCCTGGAAAACATTTCCAGTGCTCACAGAACATAAGAAAACATATAATCATGACTTTGGACCGTGTTGGGTGGCAATGCAATATAACTCTGTCTGTAAAAGTCTTAAGAATGAATGTAGTAAAGGAATAGTTTACCCATAAAAAAAACAAACAAAAAAAACATTATTTACTCTTCCTCTCGTCATTCCAAACCTGAATGACTTACTTGATTTTAATGTTGAATGCAAAACCAGCATAACAGTATCTTAAAGGGGTCCTATTATGCTTGTGTGTATGTTTGGGCATAAAAAAGGTCTACAAAGTTACAAATCTCAAAGTCCACTTCAAAGGGAGATATTTCGTTTTTAAAAAAAAATCCCTTTTCAAGAACTACAACGAATGGCTTGTTTGGACTACAAAGTTGTTTTCCTGTATTTGTGACATCACAAAGTGGTCTGTTAGAATATCATTAAAATAAATCTCGTCTACGGAAAATTCGATTGGTTGGCGGCTGGGGAGAACACTTGGTTGAACACTGCACGTTTCAAAAATCGAAACCCGGCGCGGGTGTTTTTATATCACTGTATTTCTGAAGGAAACGACTGTCTTCAGAAAAATTTGGATGTCATTTTCATTTCATCTTGCATGTAATGTCTGATAAAGCAGCTTTTGTGAGTAGAGCTCTGCTTTATGTACAGCGTTACCGGGGAAACCTCACTCTTTACCACTCCAACAGCGCCTCCCGCTGGCAGAGAATTCATTTGCATATATATGCACCACAAATAGTGTAGCTCTGTGGGACTATGGTATAAATAAATTCAACTGTATAACAGTCTCACTGCAATTCATGTTATAATGTTAGAATTAAAGAACAATAAACATAATGCATAATACCGTTGCACTTATCTGTACATAGTAAATGCAGTTATTTGTAAGCTGTTGTTAACATCCTATATAAAATGCGATTTAGTCCAAAAAAAAAAAAAACAATGTGCGTGCAAAGGTTCTGCGTGATACTCTTGTTCAATATTCTCGGGGTCTGAATCCGGCTCAAATTGATATGGCAATATTGACGAACTTCCTGTTTTGGCAAGGGGCGGGGCGGGGCTGAAACATTGTCTAAGCTGTTCGCCAATCACATTTACATTTATGCATTTAGCAGACGCTTTTATCCAAAGCGACTTACATTGCATTCAAGTTACAGTTTTTACATTTTATCAGCTCTTGCTTTCCCTGGGAATCGAACCCATGATCTTGGCATTGCTAGCGCCATGCTCTACTATTTGACACTGGGACAGCTAACCAATCACAACACATTTCGTTTTTCAGAAGGCGAGCCTTTATCAAACCCGGAACTAATTGAGCCGTTTGTGCCAGGCTGGGGAGAAAGGTATTGTAATAATGTAAATTATGTGAAAATAATGCGATTTTCGAACCACCAAGCATGAGAGCATGCTCTAGTACACCCCCAAAACTAAATCAAGACTTTGTAAAAGAGCATAATAGGACCCCTTTAAATGTAGTCTGAATGCTAAAATCTTAGTTCTTTGAAGAAGATATGACTAGAATCTAATTTAATTTTTCACAGAAAATATATTCTGTTGCATGTTCATGAAAGAAGTAGTGATGGCCGATTTGTGAATGAATCACTCTATCAGTTTGATACTGTTCACAAAACTGATTTGAATGATTCATTCATGAATCACACAGATCTGGTTCTCGAGTTCAACTCACTGACTTCACTGCACAATTTGCAAATTAATCACTTTTTTGGTTGATCCTTTTAGCAAAACTGATCTGAATGATTCATTCATGAATCACACTGATCTGGTTTTCGTGTTCAGCTCACTGGCTTAACTTTTCTAAATGATCTTTTCAATGAATCGGTTAATCCTGTTTACAAAACCGGTCCAAATTATTTGTTCATGACTAATTGGACTAGAGATTTCAGAAAGACCTGGGCTGAACCGCAAGCGTGATAGAAGTACTGATGCCCAATTTGTAAAAGAATCGCTCTTTTAAGTTCTTTTCAGTGAATCATTTGATCCTTTTCATCAAAACTGGTCTGCATAACTCATTCATGAATCAGACTAATGTGGTTCTGAAGTTAAACTTACTGACTTAGCCGACCAATTCCTTTTCAACGAATCAGTTGTTCCTGTTCACAAAACTGATCTGAATGATTTTTTCAAGACTAATCGAACTAATCTGGTTCTCGAGTTAAACTCACTGACTCAATTATTTGGTCAAAATGTTTCACAGGCTGCTGGAGGGAAAGATTATCAGCACAAATCTATTGTATGACTTCATAAGACTTGGATTATAGCACATAAGCCATGTGAACCACTTCATTTTGCATCTTTTGTGAAACTTGAAAGGCATTTTTAGTGAACAATTTTTGGATTTGAATCTATGTAGAAGTGTCCGTATGGAACAAAAGCTGATGAAACGCAGAGCAGGGAAGGATGGATAAACACAGAGAAAAGACAAAGGAGACTGCACAGATCGCCCGCCCGAGGCCTACGCAGTTTCCTGCGAGCACAGAGATTTCAGAGAGACCCGGGGTGAACCGCAAGCGGTCGAGGAGGCTGTGAGAACCGCTTTGAGCCAAGTTGCTAAACCTTGCCTTCCATGGAATACATAAACCTGCCACGCCGTTTGATTTATCCTCCTCATTCACTCGCTCCTGTTACTCCGAGTTATAAACATTGTGTGGAAACGGAGGGAGAGGAGGAAAGAAAAATCACAGTCAGGAACGGAGAACATCCACCTTTTCAAAAACAAAACGGAGTGAAATAACTCTGGGGATGTGATGTATGACAAACCTCATCACAAAGCTATGTAGTTAATATATCTGGTGTAATGCACTCACACACTGGTCTTGTTTTCACCCGTTCTCTTATTCTGTCTCACCTGCTTTTCTATTATATGAATCTCTTTTCCTCATCTCTTTTTGGACACTAACAGTTTGTCCATCCATTTTCATGTGCTTCAAATCCATTTGTGTCCCTGTGAGCTTCGCTGTTTGCCTGCTGTGTGTTCGCTCAACGTATTTGTTTGCATTCTGTCTTATCCGACATGATTATGTTTTTGTCCTTATGCTTGTTTGTTGTTCATCAGCACAAACATGTTTATTTGTGTGTGTTTGCATGCACAGATGGAGGAGCTGTTGGCCGCCATGGAAAAGGTGAAGCAAGAGTTGGAGTCCATGAAGGCCAAGCTGTCGTCTACCCAGCAGTCCCTGGCCGAGAAGGAGGCCCACCTGACCTCACTGAGGGCAGAGCGCAGAAAGCACCTGGAGGAGGTGCTGGAAATGAAGTAAGACCTTTATGCTTGTCCTTCACCCCTCTTGACCTGATATAGCAATCACTGCCGTCTTAAGGAAGAACATTTAATTACGAACATCACGTTCGTTTTAAATGGATATATTATGATAAACAGGATATTCTTGCTCTTTTGAGAGGAGTTATGTAGATGTATTCCATCATTACAAGCACAGGCTATTATAACTTGGCGTGGACATTGTTCCTCGTTTTACTTGCAAAGGGGTTAGCCAATCATAACAGAGGGCATTCACATATTTGAATCTTAAAAGTACTGTAGAATTATGATCCTTTTAAAATCTAATCATTTAAGTTTCACAAAATCAGTGTTAGAAGGATTATCGTGGTGTAGGTCTATGGTGTAACTATGTTTAGAGCTATTTTATTTTATTTTATTTTATTCTTCTATGTTTTTTAAAATAACTATTTTTAAAAAAAAAATTCATTTTAAGTTTTGTTAAGATTTTAGTCATTGTAATGTGATCTTTTAGCATTTTAGCGGTTTAGTATTTTTTATGTTTATATAAATTATTTTAAAACTTTTTTTTTTTTTTGCAAAAAAATTGTAGTTCAGTTTTAGTTATTTTAGTTCATCAAATTAAACTAAATTAATATAAGAAATGTTTCCTTGGGAACTAGCTAAAATAAAGCTGTTATATTTTATTTCAGTTAATGATTATTTTATTTCAAATAATTTTCTATTGGTTTTCATAACATACATAATTTATTTACTTATTGTTAATATTTAAAAAAAATTTACACCTTAACTTTTCTGTGGATCCCCTAGGGGTCCTCTGATCCCAGTCTGAAAACCCCTGGTTCATGGTCCGCGCATGCAGGCATGATTTTTTCCTAATGCAGTAGGTAGGCCAGAGGCCTCGAGAGACCGTGTGCTCTTGGGAGGCTGAATGGTTTTTTGAGTGCTTCTTTATTTCAGGCTTCTCCTCATCCTCCGCTGAGCTTTTACAGACTCATTTCTACAAAAGATCACTTCAGCAGAATCCAAGAATCCAAGAACCCCTCGCTCACTCTGTTTTCTCCCACAGCATTCTCTGAACTCTCTCTCGTCTTTTCTCACTCTCTCTCACAGTCTTTTTCTTATCAGTGTCTGTAGTGCTTTAGTGTTTTGAGCACTTCCTGACTCTAGATAGAGATAAGAGAGTACTAGAGGAACATAGGAGGTCGAAGGTCTCCATTCCATATTTGAATCAGGATTTAGTGAAGGATCCCTGAGTTGTAGAAAGGAGGCCCTCTTGCTGTCAAATTAATGTGGCTCCGCTGAGATGGGTTTGGGGCCTGGAGAAAAGACCTTGTCTTTCTGCCTTACAAGTTTCTGTTCATGCTGGAATTTCTTCTACTTTCTTATATGCAGTTTTTGAAGAAATATACAGTATCATTTAAAAGAAAGTTGTCTCAACTCATCTCTATTTGGGGTTAGGGCTTCAATTATCAATTTAAAAATTGGTAGCACTTTACAATAAATTTAACATTTAGATCACGCATTGACAACAATGAACAATTTTTGATTAAATTTAATAATGCAATTTTGTTTATTAATTCATGTTCTTTCTTAATTACATAAATGTTCATTTAAGTTGTTGAAATGTTTTAGAAATTAAAATGAAAACATGAAGTGAAATATATATATATATTTGTTTATTTAGAAATAAATAAAATGTATTAGTTTATATAGCTATTGCCGTTAAGGTTAATAAATGTTATAAAAGTATTGTTCTTTGTTAGTTCACGATATTTAATGCAGATTGATATTTAAAGAAACTTATTGCAAAGTGTTACCAAAAATATTTAAAATTGATTGAATGACACTGAATAGACAAAAAGGCTCTAGAAAGATTTTTTTTAAAAGGTTATTTTTCCATCTCAATCTGTGATTCTATTTTTCTGCCTCTTTTTAACATCCTCTGTATATTGACCTCACAGGACTATTGTTTTAGATTGAATATCAAGTGAGTTCAAAATAACGGTCGTGGTTGCGGAAAAATGAGTCAGAATTGGAGTTTCAAGGACTCTCTGTGTTTTTCAGATTGGTGTGGTGATTTGATTGTCAGCCATATTCTCAGAGGCACGGGTCTGCCTGCATGCTTCAGTTATGATTGATTCTAGCATTAAAAGAAGATAAAGAGAAAGCTGAGAGATGATGGGAGTCTTTATCTAGGTGTAATGTGTTTGAGTTAATGCTGCGTACTGATTCCCATAAAGATCATTTTGCCACTTAATATGAAAGAGAAGGAGAGCAGGGCCCCATTGCATCCAGATTTGGCTGTTGAAAGCAGAAGGTCAGCTCAGCTGAGACAGGGAGCGCTGTGTATCTCCACCGGCCTCTCACTAACCACACATTTACAAAAAAAAATTCGTATTTGAGTGAAAATAAGGCTCTGATAGGGATGGAAGGGAGAGGGTGGTCTTCGATCTGTTTTGGCGATGAACGTAATGCGGTCGGGGCCGGAGAAAGTAGACTCACGCTGTTGAAGGGGCCCTGCCGGCTGGCAGCAGACAACCAACTGGACCACTCATTAAAATTTCGAAGGAAAAACACAAAATAGCAGACGCAGAGGTCACAGACATTTTATTTATTTATTTCCTCGGGCTGAACTTCCGACCGCACAGTTTAAAGTCAGCAGTGTGGAGACATCGACCCTTTGGGCTGGTTCTCCATCCTCGGCATCTAAAAAAAGGCAGAATTACCACTCTTTTTAAACTCTGTTTCCCTATGGTTTGCAAAGGGCATTTTCAAAATGTTCTGAAGTCTTAGTTGTGTTCGTGTATGTTGTGTTCTTGCCTTTTTTCCAAGTTGAATTTAAAGGAATAGTTCTCTCCGAAATGCTAATTGTCCTCATTTACTCCCATTGCATGTTTTTTTTTTTTTGGTGAAACACAGAAGCAGATGTTTACCAGAATGTTCATGCTGCTCCTTTTCCATGCAATGAAAGCATATAGTGGACAGGGGCTGTCAGGCTCAAAAATTGATGGAAAAACGTAAAATGATCTATATTCCAAGTCTTATTATATGCAAGAATATGACATTTGAATGTGCAAAATTTGAAAAGGAAATTTGAATATGTGAAAGTGCAAATGAGATTTGGTTAGAATAACAGTGCACATATTTGAAAATATACAAATGCAAGTTAGGGAATTCATCATTATTTGGATAAACCTTTTGAAATGTGACCTCTGAGGGCTTTAATTTACAGCGAAGACAGCAAATAGCTCATTCGTTGTTAAAATCTATTGTCAAGGCAAGTGAATACCACAATGAGGTCATTATTCAGATAAAACTCACTGAATGTAACCAGCAGTGAGAAAAGACCATTATGAGGTCATCGCTCAATTAAAATCCAAATGGACTGTCAATGGGGTTCTTTGATAATGCATAGAGGTGGATTCAAGCTGTGTTGGCGCCAAGGTTTATGAACATAACTGTGCTGTACGCAGTGTGGTACTTACATTCGGTCTTGTTTTGTGGAATGAGCTGAGGATTTAGAGCGATGGGTTGAGGCGGTAATGAGATCTCCAGCACACCATCCCATCCTCATGTTTCCTCTCCATTTAGCACAGTTTAAATGCCCCCGTACCGCTGGATATGAGATGTGGTGATATCCCAGCGTTCCACCATTTGATGTGGTTTCCTTCTTTCGTTCACTCTTACTTCCACCAGCTCACGTTCTCTGCTCGGTAAAGTGCGACCGCAAGGCAGACATCAGTCGTCTCCCTTTGAACAAATGTTTAGCTTTCTTTCTGCAGTTGTTTGGGAGTGCTGGACATTTTGGAGCGGCCGCTTGGGAGGTGGATGATGATGGAGGGGTTGATCTTGATGAAGAACCCCTTCTCAGATATTCTCTTAAAGGCATTAAGCCACTTGTTCGTGTTTTAGGACTTGAAAAGAGCTGTCACCACCTGCGTGGTTCTTAGCTTAGTTCTTACTGTGAAACTCAAGCTCTTGCTTAGTTTTGCAAAGGTCTGGTCCACACGGTTAGGCCCTACCCATTTAGAGACCATCTAAATCACATGTGAAGTGGCAAGCTAGTTGGCTCCGTTTGGAGTGATTTTAAGCTGAATTGGCCACAACACACAGGAAGTTGGATTTGAAAGTGGGATTTACTTAGTATTAGTTCACCC
The DNA here is from genome assembly GCF_012432095.1 of Onychostoma macrolepis. Taxonomy (NCBI): domain Eukaryota; kingdom Metazoa; phylum Chordata; class Actinopteri; order Cypriniformes; family Cyprinidae; genus Onychostoma; species Onychostoma macrolepis. The sequence continues at coordinate 29,426,076 of NC_081158.1, read as the reverse complement.
AAAAATGAAAAGTCATTAATTACTCACCCTCGTGTCGTTCCAAACACGTAAGATCTTCCTTCATCTTCGGAACACAAATTAAGATATTTTTGATGAAATCCGAGAGCTTTCTGACCCTGCATAGACTGGTGAAAAGTATTCATTTAAATAATGGCATAGGAGACAACAAAGCATAATACACGATTCAAAAAAAGTGTCCTAGGTGAAACTCTTTTGAAAAATTGATGCCACTAGCCTAGAAAACTGTCGAAAATCCAGTGGTTTGTATGAACTTACTTATACCCTTAATCCCGGAAGTTGCTTCAAGTCAGCCAATCAGATTAGACAGTTTGCCAGAGTAAGAAAGCGCTTTTCAGTTTTGTGTACAGTTTTGTGTGCGGTCTGTGGATTCCTGCAGCGGTTTGCCGGTTGCCCTTGCTGTAGTAGATCAATATCACTTTAAAAAAAATTCCCAACAACTCCCCACTCATGTCACGGCTGGAGCTTTTCATCTCCAGTGGGAGTCCAATTATAATGTTTGAGCAAAAGCGCAGGTATTTGAGGAGTGTGTTCAAAGGTGTTTAAATTGACACGGGGTGATGCTGAGGTTATCGGCTACCCACAAAGTCTTTATTCGAAAGGTGGGTGAAGCTGCTAATTGCCCCTGTTAGCACCCTAGTTTCTTGGAGCAGAACAGAATGGTCGGCTTATTACAGGGACGAATGCTTTAGAAAAGAAACCTGTGGATTGTCCAGCATGAAACCCAACCACAGTTCAGCCTGAAAATGCTTTATCATGTTCACACAACTGATTCACAGCTTTTTTTATGTGGCTTAAAGGGATTTTTGTTTGGTTCACTTAGACAGAACAAAGCAAAAATGAGAGATGGGAAAAAATGTTGGCACCTCATAGTGCTTGATAGGTATGCAGTATAAAACCCCCATTAGCATCATCAAAAGAAGATTTCGAGGAAGTTTGAAAGATTTTATTTTTCCCACTGCCTTGTTTTTATTGTTTTAAGATGGCAATCGCTATGTCCAAATGTTCTTTGCCTTTGTAGATTTGTAATCTGTGAATGCTACCATCTTGTAGTGAACGATGCTTTTGTTAAAAAACAAAATGCCAAGTTCAGTGGGTGGTATGATTTAGTTGCCATAATGGGTGTAATAACACAGTGGACTTAACTCTCCCAGGCAAGCCGATCTTGGCAGCCTTGATGTAACGTTCTTAGGGGCGCTGGGGCGGATTTGTCTACGGTATCTGGGTGGCAAGAGAGAGAGAGAATCTGACATGATCTCTTCTAAGAAGCCTGGAGCAGTCAGGGGCCATGAAGCCCTGGCCCGGAGATCTTAGCGAGCATGTGAACACGGATTATTACAGCATGGAGCCAATGAGGCTGGACGTGTGTGAGAGGCCAAGCGGGCCCTGCAGCGATTAGACTTTAAACAGCGTATAATGGCCTCGGCCCTCCCCGTCTCGACCCCGTCGCTCATGTACCCGAGAGCCATAATCCAGCGAAATGTCGGGAAAGCGCAAAGACGCACGTAACGTCTCTGTAAATGTCAAGGCTGCTTAAAGATAACAGCGCGCCGGTGGTACTGCTGTATGGCGAGACAGATCACATCAGACGTTGCTCGGCGCTCTGGGGTCTTCTGCTGGATTCATAATCATTACATCACATTAATATTTCGATGTTAAAGCAGCAGTGATAGGACAGTTCTCTTGTCCTACAGGAATGGAAATTGCAACCTCAACACCATTGCAAACTTTATCTATAGCAAGACTTGCCTTGGTAGCAACCACAGCTAACCTTTAAAGGCTGAGAGAATTCTGTCGTTTAATCACCCCGATGTTATTCGAAACCTGTATGATTTTCTTTCTTCTGTGGAAAAAAAAAATGTGCGGAATTGTGCTGGCTGCTATTTTCCATGCAATCACAATAAACAGGGACTTAGGGAGGTTTTTAACTTTCAAAAAGACACAAAAGCACCATAAGCTGTGCACATAAACTGTGCAACTTTTAATTTATTGTTTGTTTCTTTGATAAAGCTTCTTCAGACTTTAAAAGCTCCACAGACTTTGAAAGCACCATCACTGTCAGAAATAAATTGCAAAACTGTACCGTTAGGGCAAGGGTGTCCAATCCTGCTCCTATAGGGACACCTTTCAGCAAAGTTTAGCTCTAGCCCCAATTAAACAAACCTGAACCATCTAATCGAGGTCTTCAGGATCAATAGAAACGTTCAGGCAGGAGTGTTGGAGCTAAGATCTCCAGGAAAGTTTCCTTCCCGGAGCAGGATTGGGGTTACAGCAGTTTGACAATGGGTCAGTACACTTAAAAGGACAACTTTGTAGGTTATCTACCTCTAAAAATTGAGTATAAGTACCTTAGTACTTATAATATATATCCTAAAGGTACTACTATGAACGTTCTAGGAGTACATAAGGTTCAAAGAAGTCCTTTTGAGGGTACTATGAGGGTACCCTGTTGTACCCCTAAAAGTACAATTTTTGCAATTTTTTTTCTGAGTCTATACAGAAATTAAAATTATTAAAGTTTCCTTGATCATGTTCATTCATCTCAGGGTGATAGCAAACACCATTTGGTGTTGCATCTCTTAATTAGCCGTAGTCGGATGCAATGCACCAGCTTCAATATTTGGAAATGCAAATTAAATTTCAGTGAATATTGAGAATTTTCAGTGAATAACCTTTTAAATTCTGTGTAATCTTTATGCAAAGCTATTTTATGGATTTAAAGGACTTGGAATATAGTCATGCAAGTTGTACAGACTACTTATATTGCACATTTATAGTGCTTTTTGGATCTTGTCAAAGTCTGTTCCCATTTGTTTTAGTTGTTTTGAAAAGAGCTTCTGGGACATTCTGCTAAAATTCTCTTTTTATGCCCAACAGAAGAAAGTCATATCAGTCATGTATATCAGTTACATATCATAATATCAGAACGAAATGAGCATGTTTAAACAAGTCAGAAATATATATATTTTTAGAATTCATATAAGTTTATTCCAAGTAAGATTCAGGGTGAGTTTAAGGTTGATTCATACAGTAGATACTCTGTGTACTCTACACTGTAGTAGACGGCTGCTCAGGAGACTCTTGTGCCTTAAGTCAGCATTTGGTTTGGCAGGGATAAATCAAGTTGTTCTCTACAGGGAACTCCTGCTGTCTGACTGAGAACCAAGGCTGCACTTAAATCACCAACATCCTCGCGCTAACAGCCATCGCTGATTCTCCACCTCCGTAGGGATTCTTAGGATGATCTCAGCATTACGCCACATCTGAGGACAGTTTTGGAGGTGTGAATTTACACCTCTGTCACTCCAGCTGTGTTGTTTATTTATTCCAGTTATTCAGAAAAACATGGAGACTTCTTTTACACATACATATTTTCGAAGGATAATCTGTAATGGATTAGCTATGGTTTATGTGAACTTCGGAGCATTCAAGGACTTTAACTCATCTAAGTGTTTGGCTTTTCCATCCTAACCCTGTCGAGATCCTAGCGCTGCCCCATAAATCATACTCCTAAATTGAAAGGGTGAACTGGAAAACTCACAATGACAACTTTGAAGGAAAAAAAAACAGAGGTTAAATGGAGAAAGTGACGCTACAGCATAGCCTCTACTATCACTGAAAGGGAGGGCTGAAAAATGTATTTTTCAAATGCAAACGCTCGCATACTCCTCCGCTTCTGCTCCTCTCAGACGGCTTGGGAATGCTCAAGGTCGGGACTCAGGGATGCATGTATCCATACGTCTTATCAGTGCTGAGTTGAAAGCGAGGAACTCATGCTGGCAGCTCCTGTCTGCAAATAAATCATATTGACCGGCTCAGCCATATTCTTAGAATGGGCACTAGCTGAACCCATCCACAGATATCCTCTATTCCATCCTAAATCACTGTCACCTAAAATCACCCCCATCGTAAAATGAAAGTACTGTATGTAAGCTAGTGTCTGCCAGCTATATACTATGACCTTATTTCAAATATGTGTTCCTATTTTTCATGTCTATTATCTCCAAAAGTTTAAGGGCATTTAAGCTTAACATTCTAATAACAATATCTATCTATCTGTCTATCCATCTATCTGTCTGTCTATTGTTCTGTCTGTCTGTCTATCTGTCTATCTGTCTATCTGTCTATCTGTCTGTCTGTCTGTCTATCTATCTGTCTATCTGTCTATCTGTCTATCTGTCTATCTATCTATCTATCTATCTGTCTGTCTATCTGTCTATCTGTCTATCTGTCTGTCTGTCTGTCTGTCTGTCTGTCTGTCTGTCTGTCTGTCTGTCTGTCGGTCGTTCTGTCTGTCGTTCTGTCTGTCGTTCTGTCTGTCTGTTGTTCTACTGTTCTCTCGTTCTAACTGTCTGTCTGTCGTTCTGTCTGTCGTTCTGTCTGTCGTTCTGTCTGTCGTTCTGTCTTTCTGTCTGTCTATCTGTCTGTCGTTCTGTGTCTGTCTTTCTGTCTGTCTGTCTGTCGTTCTGTCTATTGTTCTGTTGTTCTACTGTTCTCTCATTCTAACTGTCTGTCTATCTGTCTATATATATATATATATATATATATATATATATATATATATATATATATATATATATATTTATATATATATATTTATATATTTATATTTATATTTATATATATATATATATTTATATTTATATTTATATATATTTATATATATATATATATATTTATATATTTATATTTATATTTATTTATTTATTTATTTTCTTTCAGAACATGAAATTGCCATGTCCAAATTTAAAAAGCTTTCATCTCCTTTTTTTCTGTGGCAGGATACCATCCCAGCAGCCTGAAGTGATGAGTCAAATCTATTTTTAACCTGGAGCGTGCTCTGTTATAATTTTGGACATGTGCTGTGCTTCCCCTGCTGTTCGTTAGGAAAACGGCGCTCAGACATGAGGTTCACAGCTCCAGCACCTTGACAGAATTTTGTTTTTGGTTTGTTTTTTCCCAAATATGTTGTTAGGGGATAGTCAAACTTGTTATAGGTGGCATGTTATCAAGGCAAGCTGTGTCAATGTCCAAGAGCTCATTTACTGTCTTTATTTATAGATGAATAACACTTGACCACTGATATACACACACACCCTACATACTGTGAGCTCTGTTTTTCTGGCTCGCGTCTCCTGTCCACACACACCTGCTCCTGAGGCAGTTTGCTTTGGCGCGGTGGTCCACAGGCTGCTGCCCAGGGGGGGATGTTGCTCAAGGTGACAGGTTGGGACAGCATAATTAAACAGTCGGAAACGGGAGCGAAGAGATGCCAGGAAGAGTGAGGGAATGAAGGGAGGGGTGTTGTTGAGCAATACGGCCTCATGTTGAAGGCAGGTGCTTGATAAGATGAAAGAGGGATGAAACTGAGGAAATCTGCCAACTTCTGGGCAGAGAGGGAAATGGAGTGAGCGCTGCCACCTCAGGCCAAACACAACACGGAGGAGTGGACTGCGGCCAACGGACCTCCGTGCGCACCCTGTGAATTTATGTCTGAACCACACGTTTCTCTCACACGTTTGCAATCGTAGTAACGCTCATTTTTGTTCAGGACTGTGGTCAGAGCAGTTTCTTTGCATTAATGTATTAGCTGCTGAGGCTATGGCTTTATCCACCGTTTTATACACATCCTGTCATTCTGCCGTACAGCAGATGAATGAACTGTGGAGTGAGTGGTTGTTTGGCACCCGAGTTCATACATTATAGGTTCTCTGTGTCTTTCTTTCACTGTATATATTGGATAAGAATCGTGGATGGAACAGCAGAAGACGTTCAACATTCCCAGTCAACCTGTTTCTTTTTTTCCCCCCTCATGAACCCGCTGGAGTTCAAATAACCATACTATAACTGCTTTAACAGATCAAAACTCATGTGCTTTAAGATATTTGACTGAATCGTAATTACTGTGAAACTCCTGTTTTGAATACTGTATTGTTTGCTGATTCTCTTGAGAATTTCAGAAACTGGTTTTTGGTGGGTTGTCAAGAGTTTTACTTTAAAGTCAGTTTTATTTGTATAATGCTTTTCACAATACACAAAGTTTCAAAGCAGCTTGACAGAACAATACAGAAGAAGTCCACATTTAGCAGGTTAGAGCTGGGTAATATTGTAGTTTACATATGGTGGTGGAATAAACAATCAACCAGTTAAGATTTGCTGTCTAGAACATATTGCTTTATTTGTATTACTAGGTGTTTTGGGTGGTTGCTATGGTGTCGCTAGGTGGTTTCTAGAGGTTTTAGTACTTGCCAGGGTGTTGCTATGTATTGATGGGGGTGTTGGGTGATTCTTAGGGTTTTTCTAGTTGGTTGCTCTGTTTTTTGTGGGGTTGTTAGAGTGTTGCTATGCAGTTTCTAGGGGTTTCAGTGCTTGCCAAGGGGTTACTCTGTATTGATTGGGGTTTTGGGTGGTTGCTAGGGATTTTGGGTATTTCCAGAGTGTTGCTATGTGGTTTCTAGGGGTTCTGTATTGATAGGGTTTTTTTGGAGTTCTAGATAGTTGCTTACAGGCCCAATTCCTGTGGTATTTTAGTCTCAAAATATGGCTCAAGTTCCTCCTTCAAAGTTTATGGGATTTTTGTTTCTGCCAGCTTTACTGAAAATCATTAATCTGATTGCTTAAAGCTAAAATATACTTTTCCTTTTATAACAAGCTGCAAAATTTTGTGCATTATTAATGTTTATTGTGTGAACAGTGCTGGGAGAGTTACAGGCCGAAATTTAATGCTTGGAGTTAGAGGTTTGTTCAAATCCCTTTGGCTTAGCAAGCACTGCTAATTAGAAAACAATACAGATTTATTCTGCCTAACAGACTCGTTTCCTCTTTAAAGATCTCTAGGTCTTTGTTGCCACGCATGCAGCTGAGAACCGGCACGTGAACGGACCCAGGGCTGTTCTCAAGTCGAGCCGTCACCACCCAGTACGTGTGCTTCTGCAGATCGACAGGCCTGTGAATTGAGACGCGCTTTGACTCACGGCCTGAAATCACGGCGGGATTTTAAAACTGAGCTGAATCCGCAGCACTCCCTGGTCCCCTGTGCTTGCCTTAAGCTGTGCACAGGAAAGAGAATGGAATACATATCAGCCGTTTTATCATGTGAAGCGAGAGACAAGAGCCCTCTGGATTTCTCCGAAATGTCTGATTTACGAAAGGGAAAATTGATTTTACAAATGAGCGAGTTTTTTTTTTTCTCCCCTCTTTCTCTGTTTCCATTTCGCTTGGTTAGCAACGGGTTCATTGTCCACAGCACGGCTGATGTGCGTGTTATTCTGTCCCTCATTTACGATTATTGTACTTGATCTGAATACAGCTAAATAAATCTCTCAGCAAGCTCATGTTAACAGACCCCAGTGGCGGCTTTTATAGGTTTCCTCTGATTTGCAACCGAAGGATCATTTTCCCTCCACAGCAGCGTCAATATTAGGTTGTTTTTAATGGAAAACTGGGAGCCCGCTGTGACCTCACATTAATCGAAGTGCAGCGGCGAATGAATCTCCATCTCGATTCGGGACTCGTAGCCCTAATCGAGAGGGTAATGTATCAAAATGGAAAATGAATTAATCCTCTCTTGCGTTTGCCGGGCTTCTCGAGTTTCTTAACTGTGCGAGACGGAGACAGATGTTGCTCAGCTGAAAGACGCCTGTTGTACCTGTGTAAAAGGATAGCCGCCAAGCGAGTCTCCCGCCGTTTCATTGTGCGGTGTTGACATCAATACTGTTGTTATTTTGGAAGCAATTCCTTGTGAGTTACGAAAGCCTTGAGTACTCGATACTGAGAGGAGGAATGAACTGTGGTGGCGGTCAACAGTAGCAATTTTGTTTTGTTTTTCATGCTAGGTTTGTAGCCCTGTGATTGTTAAACTGTGGTACAGTATGTTCCCGCACGGGACCCATCCCAAAGGGTCAAGGTTTGGCTGGCTACCCGGGTCCAGTTAGTCTGCTGGAAGATACCATTACTGCATTGACTCACAAAAGTACCATTCAGGCTTTGATGGTATTTCACAGCATTTCGTTATATTGTAGTGAAATACAAATCACATGATGTACATCGCACCTCATAATGTCATGACAGAATTTTCCTGCAACACCTCAGTTATAAGTTACATGGCTGACAATGCTAACGGTTTGTGATTTCCAGGTATTATAGGATTCCCTTGAGCCATTTATCACACTATTTTTAATTGCGTTTTATTTATATTTAATATTTATTTTATTTTATATTGTTTTATTTTGATTAGTTACATGGTCATTGAGATAAATGACAATGCTAATGGATAGGGTTTCCATGTATTGTAGATTCCCTTTGAGACATTTATTTATTTTATATCATCTTGGTATGCAGAAAGTCCCCAGTGGTACGCTGTACATCCTTAGAATTTACATGAGGTCTAACATACTTGTTAGCAGTGGTTAGTAAACTCAAAACTGATCCAATTTATGCTTTAAAACATGTTCATCATGTCATTGTGAACATACTGTATTATCAGTGTACATCCTCATAATCATTCATTTCATTTTCGTTACACTCTTAAAAATAGCGAACAGTTCTTAAAATAACTACTTTTGTCATAGTGTGTGGAGTATTTTAATATTCTGAAGAACCTTTTTTCTCCTATTAATAACCTATGGAGAGATTCCATGGATGTTAAAGTTTGTTCATGGAACCATAGATGCCAATAAAGATCTTTTTAACTGTGTAGGCAGACGCCTACAGTATAAGCATCAATTTAATCTGCTCATTATTCTCTCTGCTCTTAGCACCGTTCATATACTAGAACTGTGTCATTGTTCGTCCAGCTCAGGTGAGTGTAGTATAATGATATACACGTGTGTTGGAATAATTGGGGTGTGTGAGATTTACACTCATGCATTCCATACATTGACCGCGAGGGCTTTCCGAGTCATCTAAGACAGTCCTGCACTCCGCCGTTGCTTATTTATTTATTCCCTGATGTCAGACCCCCATCCCACTACACAGCATCCTAAATCTGCTGCCTGAAACCTCAAGGTGAAAGGGATAAATTCACCTCTCCAGCTTTGGGGGTCTGTTTCCATCTACTCATCCCTAAAGAATCTTGCTTTTGCTTTATGGCTGCCTTTTGTCCCAGATGCCAGAGAGGGGCAGCGATGAGTGGGCCACGCCAGTGGGGCTTGTCTTGTCTTGAGATTTGGCTTGTTGAATGCTGTCCTGTATTTTAGGCATCATTAACTGTCCTGACATGGAACATAGTTCAAGGAAGGAAAACTTTTGATACATCACAGGCGTTTCCATCATCTCATGCTTTAATAACTTTTTTATTGCTATTGTGCATTGTCTTTATAATGGCGTGTGAGTCTTTTGTAAGGCTACACTGCATCCGTTTTCTCTTCTTTTTTTTCTTTTTTTTGCATGCTTGCAGAAGTTCCCTCTTGCGTTTCTTTGTTACCCTCTTTCTGCTCATCTTTTTCTCCATTTGATGCTTGTATGAATGTTTCACTAAGGAGGCAGCTTTGTGCTGATTTGAGGGAAATCACTTGAAACACACTTGCAGCATACATCACTACAGAACACTTCTCGCAACACTACAGAAAGCAGAAAAAAGGCAAGACAACTCCTCTCATCTGCATCTTCAGCAATTCTGATGCAGTTTAATAATTTCTGATGTCATTATCAAATCATCTATCAGATTCTGTGCCAGTTCATTGTCTTGGGAGGAAAAGTGTGGACTTTGGAACTGTGCAGTACTCAGAAGAAAACTACAGACTTCATATTTAATTATAAGAACAGAAAATGATTTTAAATCTAACTGAATGTTACTTTTTATATTCATATTCATGTTAATTTATTACATTATTAATATTTTACAGCACTTATTCCGTCTGTGGTACCTTATGTTGATAACAAGCCAGTGTTATATAGTTTTTAATAATATTTTGAATTATTTTTGTTTCTACGGTTTGTAGAGAAGAATACCGTTTTAATTTAAGTTTCAGTATTTTGCTTCAATTTTGTTGTTTTGTCACTCACTTTGAATTTTTTTTAATCTATATCGTTTTTATTCATTTTTATTACAGTTTTAGTTATTTTAGTATATATCAATTTAAACTACATTGGCAAATAGCTGAAACAAAATAAGATTTTTATGTACTGTATTTCATTTTAATTCAGTTATTGTTTATTTTATTTTAAGTGATTATTTATTTTTATTGATTTAGTGAACTATAATAACCTTGTAACACTAAAAAGTTTAAAAGATTAAAATTCAGTTTTATTCTCTCACACACACAGTCCTAAATAAACCCTAACCTGTTATTCATTTCTCAATTATTAATTTCTTTCTAATTACTAATTTCTTTCAAAGCTGAACATATTTGGCAATGTTTAAATCCCTTGTTTAAATGAAGTTAATGATTGACAGATAAGTAGGCGTTCCTTCACTGCTACCTGGGATGCTTCAGAGTGCATCAGTGTTTTCATTTCAGATGCAGTCGTGCTTTTATTTTTTTATTTTTTGATCACTCAGACATCTTAATAGCAGGTATAAACGGGGCCTCTAAGATGGAAACCATTCTCAAGCAGACCAGGTCGCAATCCTCCTTAATTACTCTGTACTTTTTTCATACGGTCAGGATGAGTTGGCATGATTCGGCAGAGCTTTTTACTTCAAGGCAATTAAATGAGGAGCAGTTTGAGCCACTCATTTCTCTACATATTTAAATCCAAACCCAGCGCAGCTGTCCAGCCCAGCCAAGAGCAGAAGGCAGAGAACAGATCTGAAGCTAATTGGGCTAACAGCGCTGGCTCGGTGTCAGTCCCTTCTGCCCCGCTGGCTAACAGGACTCCTGATAGCCGCCCTCCAGGGAGCGCTTCACAGCTGCACTTCTTAAGAGCTCATTTCCCTAATAGCAGCCCCATTTTCCTCTCTTCCCTTATCTCTATATTGTTTCTTTTCATCTCTCGCTTTTATTCCCGTACTTTTCTCTGGTGCCTCGCCATTGGCCGCCTTGAGCAGGCCCATTCGTCAGGTATGCAGCACGGACCGGACCACATACATATGGCAGCGCTCAAGGAAAGTGAACGTCTGATTAAAAAGAGCGAGCTTCAAATGCTTACTGTTATATGTGCTTTATTCCAGCATGTTTGTATAATGAGGGGGATCTCTAAGCCCACTTCAAACTCCTCATGAGTAATTACCGCCGTAGCGGCTTTGTTTGCGGAGAGAGTGTGGCATCTGTGCAGGATATGTTTGTTTTGGCTGGAGGCCATTTTGAAGCTCTTGTTAGTGTACGCATTAACAAATATCTTGTTTGCGACCGTGTGTTCGCTTGAGCTACAGTGTATTTATATATCTGCCTGGCTCGCTAATAGGAAAGCCATCTCGTCCTCAGGCTGTGATCATACGGAGGGCAGTGGGGTTGACTTCCACAGGGGGGCATCCTCCGCCCCCTCCAGCCCACATCAAAGCATCCCTGTCTGGGAATCAAGGCCAATGAGCCCCCGCCACTTTTTCCGCCCCGCATCTGCGTGCAGAACCGCTGGGCTGAGAGGAGCGATTGACTTGTGAAGGACTTCATTAAAGCCCGAGGAGACATTCCAAGTCCTTCATCCATCTGTTTTCCTCCTGCGTTCCCTCCCTCCATTTGTCTCTCTGTATTCCACATCCTCTTTCCCTTTTGGCTCCTTCCTCTCCGGATTAGCGATCACGTTTATGTGAAGAACACACATCCACTCGTCTGGTTGGATACTGGTGTCTGTCTATAGATGGTTAACCTCGAGTCGCTGGGTATTGTGTTGCTCACTGAATGGCTGATGAGATTCAGTTTTGAGACTGAGACACATGGACTCTCTGTGTACAGTGAGATCTGAAAGAGTGAGACCACACTGAAAAAATGTCATTTGGAAAATAAAGAAAAGTTATTATTCATCATAAGAATATGCTTTGTTCTCTTTTAATCATAAGCACATTTATTTTTAAAAGTTGTTGTAGGATTTTAAATGGACCAATTTTTCATTTCATTTCATTTAAAAATGGCAATAAGCAATTAAGATATATTAGCATTTTAAACTTTATTCATTAATAATAATAATAATAAATGATAATGATTTTATTAGTAGTATGGTTTGTTGTTAATATTGCTGTTGATTTAAAAATTCAATAATTATTGTCATTATTATATAACTTATAAATGGCCATAAGCAATTCAGATTTTTACTTTTTTCATAATTTTGTGTGCTATAACATTAAATACAATTAAATGTTTTAATCGTATATAAAATAAAAATTGTTTATTTTAATTTTATTTTTATTGAGCTCCACAGCAGTGCATTGTGGGGTGTTTGAATAATAATAATAATAATAATAGTTTCTTTGTTATTAGTATTGTTTGTTGATATCAATATTGTAGTTAATTTTGTTATTAATAAGGCTATTAAATATCTAATAATAAAATTATTATTGTTGTTATTATTAATAATATATTGATTGTTGCTATTGTTATTTTTGTTAATATAAAATATATTATTATTCATGTTTTTGTTGTTGTTATTAATATCGTTTAAAGATCAGTATGATTATTATTAATAATGCTGTTTACAATTAATAATAATAATATAACATTTTACTTTTTAATGAATACATTTTTGTTTAATTATTTAAAAAAAATGAATTCATTTTATTAATATGTTTTTGTTGATAACCTTCTGACATGGTGTTAAATGAGAAAAATGCAGAGCAGAAGCATTTTCACAAGAGGTCTCAGACTTTTGGATCCCTGTCTCTCTGTCTGTCTCATCCCTCTTTTGCTGTCTTTTGTGTCTTATGGTAGAACATGCTTTGATCATGAGCTTTCTGTGGCGTTCCTGTCTGTCTCTCAGGCACCGGCAGGTTTGAAGAGGTTTTGCTCCAGCCGCACCATCCCTCTCTAGTTCACAGTCCCAGGGAATACCTGTGAAGATTAGTGTCTGGCCTGGAAAAGGGCTCAGTCTATTTTAGTCCGGAGGGGGATGCAGGTGGGTGGCCGGCTGTGAAAACCTCACTCATGTGATGCCCTTATTTCCCACCCTTGATAATTTCGTCTCACTCATTCCTTAATATCTTTTCTGCACCTCTTTATCTTCCCTTTCCCCCTCAAATTGTATCTTTTTCTGTTTCCAGCTCAGTCGTCTTTTGTCTAGTTTCTTCTATCCATGGTTGTCTTTTGTCTCTCCCAGCCTTTGTTCTCTCCTTCATCGGCAGTTGGCGTATTCCCCTCCGTTGCGCTGCGTTCGTACCCCCCTTGCCGAGGCCTGAGCACTGTGTGAATCTGAGCACATGAATACTTAAAGATCCCATTTTCCGCTGCTTTTCTCCGAGGTATGATCGGCATGTGTGCGCTCCAGCTCGCTGATCCCCAACAATGTTAACACATGTCTGCAACAAAGAGGAGACACGTACCCCCTCCGCCTCACCAGACCTTTCATCTCCACACCATGCTATCTGATAAAGCGATGGCCAGAACCCCCATCAGATCAGAGCGCTGCGGGCCTGTGTGAGCATCTCAAACCACTGGCCCTGTTTGACACTGAGATGAATCAGATCACTCTCCTCTTCCCCTATATCACTCCTCTCGCTCTCACTCTCTCTCATCTTCAGTATGTACTCTGGCTCAGTCACGATAAGGGGCTGAAAGGTGCATGTCGTTCTGTATTAGCATCAGTGCACTTTTCACCTGCTCGTCTACTGGAGGATTTGCCACCACTCTGGCTGCGATCTAAACATACTAAACTACCTTGCTGCCTACTAAGGGAGCATTTTAATAGAATGAAACTTCATAAACTGATTTGCAATACATACCAAAAATACTCACTTGAGACTTGGCTCGTCCTTGAGTTTTGTGTTAGCATGTTGCTAAGCTGATGACATGGAAATGACATAAAAACTGGATAAAATAAAATTTTAATTAGACTGAAAATGATCATTTATTTATTCTTTGTTTGTTTGATTGTTTCCTGTCATCTTGAGGAATTTGTCACTGTGCTCACAGCAATGAATTGTGGCCCAGTAATAATAATAATAATAATAATAATAGTTTTGTATGTTGTTGTTGTTATTAATAAGGCTGCAAAAAATGTAAAAAAAAATAATAATTTGTATTTTATTGTTATTAATATTGTTATTAATTGTGTTATTAATAAGGTTGCTAAAAAAATTATATTTATTTATTTGATGTAATAATAATAATAATAGTTATTATTATGATGATTATTATTACTGCTGCTGCTACTGCTGCGGTTCTGTTGTTGATGTTATTAGTATTGTTTAAACATTTGTATTATTAATAAGACTTAAATATTTACCAACAACAATAATATTTATTTATTTAATTTTACTATATTTTTATTTATTTATTTATCTATCTATTTATTTATTTGTTTGTTGGTTTATTTTATTTTATTTTTAAACCAGCCTTTGCATCGGGGCATATGTATATCTTAAAATTACTATCTGGATAGGCAGCTCACTTGGTTTTGAAACTGGGCTACTAGTCATTTGCCATTCCAGAGGTTAAACGGTTTGTTGCTTGGGTTTGTTAAATGCATAAACAGTGTATTTTATTAGGATCAACTCTGATAACTTGGACTTAGTTCCTTCTCCAAAACATGCAGTTCACACTTCCTAATTGCAGCATTGTTTGCATTTGTGTTTTTGGCTTGTTTTTTGTTTTTTTGCTGTGTGGATATTTGTAAAGAGTAGCTAATGGGCCGTTCTGCTGAGCTGAAGTTCTGCTGGAAATTCACTTGAGCGTGTTGAACATGAACAACACCCCAAAACTCTCCCGACTGACATGAAGCGCTGCCGTCAACACGGGCCTGAACACTACGGGTGATAAAGTGCCTGCCAAACAAGGCAGCCTCAAAATAACTACTCAACTCTGTCTGGGCTTAACGTCACTCCACACATATAGTTATGTGCAGATCTGCCTTTTTCTGCGGTATTACTGACAGTGTTTATGTCTATGAGATCATTACAAAATGTCCTAGATTGCAGTGATTACAGGCGATTACTAGAGACGGAACGTTTTGACGGCTAGGAATATATAACATCCATTTCGAGGGTGTGGATTGAGCCGGGTCAGTTTGAAATCAAGTGGGAATACCGTGTCAGAAACCGTGTTTCTCATAGTAAAACAGAAATGTCTTTTTCATTATCCTCATTGAGGCGTTTGTTACTTGACATTCTCGCATTTTTCACTCAGCCCTCTCTCTCCTGCTCAGGTTTTGGAGAAATTATGTAGACGCTGCAGCTCTCGCTGCCCTAAAATTACAATACTGTGTGATCTTTCGGGGAAATTGTGCATATAATATCAGAAAATTCAGAGCTCAGCATGTTTTCTCCGTTCCAAGGCGCTGTAAAACGCTCGCTGGCTTTGTTTCTTCCTGATTTTACTCTTCCCGCTCTTTTAAAATCTCAAGTAAAGAGGACAGAGATTGAAATCGAGAAAATGGAGCCGTAAAAAAACGAGTCCCGCAGGACTCTTCAGTCAACCCTTCATTTAAATACCATGCTGTGTTTTTTAACTTTAATTGCTCTTGTATTGCCAATTTTTTTTCAGCTATAATCTCTGCTTAACAAAACGGATTTCACAAAAAAGGCACAGGGAAAAAAAAAAATGCTGCCTTTTCACTTGATTATACGTTCCCGTGCCAAGCAATTATCGTCCTTAAATATCTATTCTTTAAAAAGGGAAGGAAAAAAGAAAGATTGACTTAAAGAGAGCAGTGACTGAAAAAAACTGAAAAGCAAAGTAGAACTGACAGGCAATCATTTTACAAAGAAATGATCCCAGCAAACGAAAAGGCTTTTTTTCCCCGAGAGATATTCAATTATCAGACATTTGCAGGAAGGGTGCCTATGGGTCATTTCAGTTAAGCGGTTAAACATTTTCATGTCTCCATCATACGTGTCTTAATATACTGGATAAAATATTAAACTCTCCGATTTTAAAGACCGAAATCATTTTACTGAGTTTCTTTCATCATAATTAAAAGAGCACAGGGTGAATTTTAAATGATTTCACTTCTTTGGTTTGAGCAGAGTTGCACTGCCAGAGTGAAAATTGGCAATTTCTATAGATATATTCCAGGTGTTTTGTATTGTTCCCTCTCTAATCAAAGTGTTTCAATTAAAACATGCTTTCTTTGGAATTTAGTTTTAATTAGTAATCATTTTATCATTTTTCCAGTCTTTTCTTTCCATCCATTTGTGTGAAACATGCAGAATTTTCTTTGCATTTTGGTCATCTTGCCATTTCTGCATCTGGTTAAACAAGAAATCAGACACACAGATGAAGTGGATAACACATTTAAGATTCTGTTTGATGTGAAAAGATGTGTTGAAGGCTGTATGTAGGGTTTGTGTTTTATAAAGTAGTTCTTTAATTTGATTGGACAAGCAGCGTTCCATAACGGCACTGTAACCATTCACTGTTTATATCAGCCTCATATGTGTGCCTGGTTTCTCTATCTTTGTGTCAAGTGCTTCTCTTTGCTTGCTCTCAAAAGTTGCGATTCTGTGACGGCTTCATCTCTGACCCCAAGACCATGTCTGGTCCCTTTAATTCCTCTCCTCTTCTCTCCCAGCACTGACTCTGAATAATTTATATGGTGCCCTTGGACGTCTGACCCATTTCCTGACTCCACTCTGTACCCGCCATTTCAGCTTTTCAATCCCAGTGTCTGGAGCTTTCTGGAACACTATCTCACTAAAAGCGTTCAGCAGGCGGCAGATAATTCTCAGATTCGCACTTTGAGTCTTAAGCTCTTACCCTGTGTGTGTCTGTGTAGGCTTACTTAGCTAAACTTTAAGGAGGTGAACAAAATCTGTCCCCCAGGGAACACGTCAATGAAGGTTGAAATTGTTGTATGTATACACACACACACACACACACACACACACACACATATATATATACATACATGCATACATACATACATGCATAAATATATATATACATATGTGTGTGTGTGTGTGTGTGTGTGAGACAAGGACACATTAAATTAATCAAAAGTAAAGACATTTATAACGTAAAAAAAAAAAAAAAAATTCAAATAAATGCTCTTCATCTGAAATTCATCAAAGAATCCTGAAAAAAAAAGTTTCCACAAATATATTATTAAGCAGATTACTAAGCAGCAGAGGTGGGACCAAGTCATTGTTTTGCAAGTCACAAGTAAGTCTCAAGTCTTTGCATTCAGGTCTCGAGTCAAGACAGACAAGTCCCGAGTCAATGCAGGCAAGTCCAAGTCGAGTTGCAAGTCCTCAACTTTAAGTTTCAAGTTCCAAACAAATCATTAGTGCTATTTGCCCAAACGACTGTCTATGTATAAATTACTACAGTAAATTTAAAGTTATTAATACTATTGTCTATTAAGTATAATTATAAAGATATAATAATTAGTGGTGTTTCATTGAGTAATGAATCAATGTTTGTAAACAAATATAGGCTTAAGTGAATGAATAATTTATTTTAAGTCCACTTTCATATGTTAATGCTTCAGTGGTTTTAATGAATCAATTGAGGCAAATATTTAATAACTTGCTAATATGTAATACAGATGCTGATTTATCGCCATCTACTGACATAGGTCTACAAAACATTTCTGACTGGCTACTTCAAGTCCTAAACTGATACGTTGATACAGAACGTTAATAAAAAAAACATGAAATGAAGCAGAAAAGTAAATAACAATAGTTCTAATATATACAAATGTTAAATAAAAATAAGATAATATAAGATAATAACTATATCAGGTTTAAGAAATGAGGCATGCAGAATTATTCACGGCAAAACTGTAGTTATTCAGACACAAATATAGACTCAAGTCCACAACTCTGCTAAGCAGTTTATTTATCATTGGTAATGATAAGAAATTAAGAATGTTGAAAATTCCAATTACATTTTAATATATATTTAATATAGAAAACACTTTTTAATCATAAAGATATTTTACTGTATTTTTGATCAAATAAATGCAGCGTTTTGAACATAAGAAACTTTTTAAAAATAATTTTTGAATCTTTACGTTTAAATGAATGTTAAATGATTGAACGTTTGAATCTTTTTGAATTTACACTTTAACATTTTACCAATATTCAAAGTAATAATTCAAATGATTTTACCGTTTTGCCCAATTTTTCAGTTAAAGTCAACATTAGGATTTTTTTTTCTGAGGAAGTTTCTCTATAACTGTCCCCTGAACTGTCAAATGTATGAAAAAAGACAAGCTCAGGTGTCCTATTAAAGGGAGAAGAAGCTGTTCACAGAGTCTGCTTTTCATCCACAGTTTTGATTGTTTTTAGATTCAAACTGAATTATTATAACAACTAAGTGCTTATTTATTAGCGAGCGAGTGTGTGTATGTGTGTTAGTAGGGGAGAGAAAATGATTGACAGGCCAGTCATGGCAGTGTGCTGGCTCAGCCTGAAGTTGTCCATATTTTCGACAGGAAATGGCTCTCACGGTATCAGTCACTTGAATCTTGCTCGTTAAAATCTACCTCCTATTACTGAGGAAAAGAATCTCTCTCTCTCTCTCTCTCTCTCTCTCTCTTTTTCTCTCCTTACCCGTTCTCTCTTTTTTCCCCCCTTATATTTGTGGAGAACTTTTGCCGGTTAGATTGACAGGTGAGCCACAGTTACAGTGCAGGCCTCCTGTCACGAGTCACTCTGTAGCTGTCGCCATACCGGCATCTGTCAAAGGCGCTCAGCTCCTTCAGCAGATTAACATCGCTGACATGGAGAGGGGGATATGGGGGTAAGAAATGGAGAGAAGGGAAAAAAAGAGAGCAGGGGAATGTGGAAAAGATTAGCCAGGATGGCTAGAGGGGGGAAAGGCTGATATGTGCGCTCTGTCTTGTCATCTGTTTCAGCTGGAGTGGAGTGAGGGAGTCTGAGCTGTCTTGTCTTTTCTCCGTCTCTCAATCCCTCTCTCTCTCTTTTCGCTTGTGTGGTCCGAGTATTTTCCTCCCCGGCAGCTGCTCGCCCTCTTAAAGTTCCACTGAGTGGCTCTAAAGATGAAGCTTGTGATAGCGAACATCAGCAGGAAGAGAGTGGAGAGACTTACCTCTGCTTTGCTTTTGTTCTGCCTAGAGAAAAAAAACCCCCCGAAAAGTTCACTGAGGTGCTTATGGGACTTTCTTGCTTTTAAGCGAACATCTTGAAAGCTTCAGAGAGAGCTGAAAAAAAGTTTGTCTTTGAAACCTCACACGCCCAGGTGTGTCAAAGGCTCACTTTGAAAGCTGAATCGATCACTTTACCTTTGTCTCTCGGTCTTGCGCCCCCAAAACCGCTTTTTCCACCTCGTTTTTATTTTTAAACTTCAAAGCGGGACCCAGCCCTGTGCTCGCTGGGCTCAAGGAGGCCCAGGAGCTGCATGTGAAGTGTTGGATAAAGATGAGATCCAGACCCTCACTCCCCACTGTAAATCGCTCCATGGCTGGTACACCCTGCTGGGCCCAGAAATATGGCCCTCAGGGGCCCTACTTCAGCACCAGGTCCCCAAACCATGCAGTATTTGAGTCGTAAATGGAGCTTGAGTGTGTGGTTGTGTGTCTGTTTTTGCATGTACTTCTCAATGAGATGTTCCTTTGAACTAATAATTAGAAAGGATTTTTGGTTGATGTGATAATTGTTTTTTAATTGTTCATCTAATAATTGATGCCTAATACGCAGTAATGCTAGAGTAATGTGGAATTATGATAGATAATTTTATTTTTCTTAACATCAGGAGAATTATCAAAATCAGTAAAATTAGGAAATATCAAGCAAACGTGCTGGATAATGGTCATTTTTTACAAATGATTTTATTTTTTTATTTTTTTTTGGTGGTTGTTGGTTGGTTGGTTATTCTGGTTGGTTGGTTGTTGTCTAAATCCATAAGTAGTTTTTGCTAAAACTGTGTCAATTTTAGTTTTTCATGACCAGCACAGTAATTATTTATATGTACTGGCATGACCAGACTTATGATAATATTTAAGGGGAACAAGTATTACAATAATATAACAATTACAATCGATCAATGCAATTTTTGGGACCGTTTACACGTGGTCGCTTCATGCATTTTCTATGATCGGACAGATCGTGAAAAGACCAGGTGTAAATGCCCTCTGAAATGCTTTTGAGTCAGATTTAAATCTGATCGCTCAAACAACTTGAGGAGGTGGTCTGGGACGCATTCCAGATGAAACTGGGCAAGTGTAAATGCATCTGGCTGTTGAAACCACATGTGTAAATTTTACTCCTCCCAAAATGTTAAAAAATAAATGTGTGAGAGCATGTTATAAGCTATATGACATGTCATAGCCGGATATAACAGCGCTAACGCAACACACACCACCGCAGATGAATAGCAGAGTATCTCTTCAGCAAACCGACACACAAACTTCTGCAAATGAAACTGAAAGTCACCGAAAGGCGCTCAACACACAATCGTCTTCATTAAAAATAGTAAGACTAACTTATCTTTGCAGTGCTGACGCCGCTCTCTCTCCTGTTGCGGTCTTTGATCTTAAAATTAGCTGATGATGTATAAAATGCAGCGCATATCTGATGCTTTCGTTGCCACGAACTCCATTTTTACATATAGAACGGGAACTGAAGATCAGATTTATTTACACATTTACGTGGCCAAGTATAAATGGAACCGTTTGAGCAAATCAGATTATCCGATCAGAGAAAACGCATGACGTGACCATGTGTAAACAGGCCCTTTGTTATAAAGGTGTGGGATTTTACCTGTCCTCTATTTTACTATAATTGCAATATGCTCGCACACATTTTAACCATTAGCTTAAAAATAAAGCAGTGCTCTATCAAGCCTCTCGTATCTACTTCAGTGGTGGTCCTCATATTCACTCTTGTCCAATTTCAGCACTTAAGTCGAGCAACCGCACGTTATTGACCCCTGAATGACAGTGTCACGGCGGCTGTCCCAGGGGGACGTCTGGTGACAGGAATGTGCTTAAGACTGTCTGAGGACGTCCTCTGCATGACATTGATTGACGAGTCGCTGTTCTACCTCATTCTGTGCCGGCGTGAAGACACTTCAGCAGCACCTCTGATTTCTGTCCGCCTTTGTATGTGTCCTTTTATCACTCGCCCTGGTCTTTTTCTTTTTCTCGTCTAGTTAGCAACCAAGTGTTAAAAACAGTGTCTTCTGTTTATTCCTTTTATGTTTGTTTGACACTCTGCACATTTTTTCTTTCTTTCATTCATCTTCTCTGGATAAAAAATGTCAATGCACACACATACACACACACACAAAAAAAAACGGGCGTCCTACACTGATCAAAACACAGCTTTGTCTTGGTGAGAGTGGGAAACATGAGGTTTAAAATCAAACAGAGAAGCAGATTATGCAGTGTCATGAGCAGCGGACTCAATCAGGCAGATGTGGTGTGGGACCTGTGTGTGTGTGTGCGTGTGTGTAAGCAGGATCGCAGTCATCTCAACAATAGGCTCTGACACCCAGGTGATTAGCAGGCATTATGGTTTGCTGGAGGGATTGAGGTGGGAGATTTGAGGGGGGTTTGGGCTCTCATTAATCTCTGTCTGTCATGGGTGCCCCCACACCAACTACCCTCCACACCCAGCCTGTCCGTCACACTCAGACATGGCCTCTTTCTGTGTTTTTCTTTGGATAGTTAAAGAATTACATGCACACACACAAAGTGCACCACACCTATGAGGGGTCTGCGCCTATCACCCCGTCTCAGGGGGCATATGAGTAATCACTGTACATTTTCTGCCTGCGTTTCCTCTGTTGTCTTATCTGCTGCGAACACGACAGCCACTGGTGTGTATTTTTCCATCTCTTAAAGAGCATCATGGAAAGATTTACATTGTGGTTGGTTATATTTGTTATAGTGGTGTTCGCTTGCACTCACTTGGGGATTTGAACGTAACCCTAATGCTAAGTATTAAACTTTGGCAAGTAAGTCATCATGCTCTGTTTGCGGTATGAATGTGAATGATGCCTCAAATCATGCGACTTAATAAGGAGAGGTGTGCTGGTAATTTTCTAGGTTATTAGATTTATGATTCCTTTTTTCTGGCAGACAGCTAAATGGGGAAAAATACCATCTCTATAATTCAATATATCCTTTTTTACATATGTATTTTTGTAATATATGTTCATATATATATAATTATTAATATAATATATATTGGTTTTTAAATAATAATTGGAGGGATGTTCAAACTATTTATCCCCCCCACACTTTTTCGGTGATATAAATTCTCACATGTAAAAGTTAAAAATTAAAAATATTTGTTTAAAAATGTCTGAGAATGAGGGTAGTTAACTATTATTCATCATGTGTGTATATGTTTGTGTGTGTGTGTGTTTGTGTGTATGTATTCGTGTGAATAATAATGATTAAACATTTATTTTTTTAACAAATAATGATTAGACATTTATTTATTTCATTATTCATTCATCCGTTCAGCATTTAATTGTTGATCAGTGCATTTTTTAACAAGAAAATATATAGCTGCTTGTATATTTTAGAAGGGGGTCCTTTTTATATTTTACAAGGCAGTTTTCATATTTAAGGTTTGTTGGCATCAGCATGTTTGAAATGTGTAATGTATAAATATTTATATACAGTGCCTTGCGAAAGTGCCCTTAATTTTTTTCACGTTTTGTTGCTGCCTTATGTTAAACTGCTTTAAATGACTTTTTTTTTGTAAGGCACTGTACGTGGCTGTAAAACCAGTTTAATGTTAAAACTAGTTCGAGAACGCTTGTGTCTTCCTTATCTCTCCTCCTTTCCCTTCACTCATTCACACACATGTGTGTGAATATAAAAAGCCCTGTATGGGTTTCCATGTAAAGCGGGTGCTGTAGAGCAGTGGTTTGCTGGAGGGAAGGATCCAGACCGCTCCCTGCCGAAAGGTGAAACTTGACTCCCAATGCTACGTACTGTACGGCCTGCCCGTCTCAACTCCGAGACCCTAGCAGAACGGCATGCTGGGTAGGACGCAGAGCAGCTAACGTAGCTTGTCAGCGCTGGCAAGGGTAAAAAGCAGAGGCCGGAGATGGATGTAGGCAAAGAGGGAGGCTTTTTTTTTTTCTTCCCCAGGCAGACACAAAGTATGTTTTACACAGTGGCTTTTGCATCCACTAAATGTGAGTGTGTGTGCATGTCTGTGTGTATATTTGAGAGAGTGTGGAAGAGTGTGTTTTGTCAGCTCTTACAGGCACAGCTGGGACTTGTTAGGGGCCCAGGAAACTGAGGTTTGTGGAGCAGGAGGAATAGCTGGGCTAAGGGGGGCCGTGACAGGCCCGTTCTGAACCTCTCCGGCTCTGACTAGCCGGAGCAGCCCATTCTTAATGGATACATACACGAGACCTCCGCGGTCAAAGTCACAACCCATTATCTGCCTCGCAGGTGAAGCCTTGTGGTACTTATTTCTCCATTTGTAGATGAGGGTCAAGTATCTCTTCCCTCCTTTGGCTCACTGACATCTCATCATGGTTAGAAAAGATGCCCCTCCGAACTCCAGCTGTCAGGTTGTATGTAAACACACAAGCGGTAGAACTCATGGGACGTTTTAGCCATCAGCAGGGGCGTATGGCTCTCGTGACTGATGCCGTGCAGCCACATCTGGCTTGTTTGATGGACGTCTTGAGCGTGAAGTGGTGGAATAGCAAGGGGGCAGATTTGGTTGGTAATTTGAGGCCCGCCTGACCTCTTTCTGCCCCCTTTAGCACTACGAATGTCTCGGTGTGAATTGTCCGTCCATCATAATGCATTATGAATCAGATCGCAGTCTTGCATAAGGCTAAATCACGTGCACGGCAGTCTGAGAGAGACGATCGGGACCCAGAGGGGATATCATGCACTATAAAGTGATACTCGGGGACTCTGGTGAAATCCGACAGATTGCTGCAAAACAAGCCAAGGTTTAATGCGATTCATTTCGTAAACGCCCAGCTGATGTCGTTTTTTTCCCTTCAGCGTGTTTATAATATTGAATAATTTAAGGGTTTTTGTGTGCTCTGACATGCTTTAAATCCTTCTCTCTGAGCGGGTGAGAAACGCAGCTCGCTGTCGATTGCTCAACGCTAACACAAGTGCAGTGGGACATGTTAAAACCTCGGCTTTCCAGAGTTAAGCCTTTAGACTGAAACCCGGCCCTAATTAAAGGAATAAAATAAACAGCAGAAAGGCAAATAATAACATCGTAAAGTGGTGTTACAAGAGCTGGCGCGGGCTGCGCTGGCGTAGTCCAAGTCCAACCTGTTAAAAAGGGGGCAGGCCGCGGTGGGTGACCGCGCCGGGCGTTTATTGGCATCTGTAATGTGGTCGAGCAGGCTGTTGCCAAGTGCTGTGTCTCCATCCTGTACCACCCCGATCGGCATGGCAGCTTGACTGTCGCTAACATGGTATGATTGTGTATGTCTGCCTCCCAGAATGCTTCTGGGAGTGGACTGAACTTAAATCTCTTGTAAAGTGCGGGAAACAGTCCTCCACCCTCCTCCCCTCGTCCCCTCGTCCATTCAGCTACTAATGGAGTTCTGGTGTTTGAGAAAGAGGCTAGTTGTTTATGTATGTATGTATGCATTAATTAATTAATTAATTAATTTACTTATTTATTTTTTTATTATTATTTTTTTTTTCTATAAGTCCCTACAAGGTAAATGGATAGTTTAGGCCAAAATTAAAAATATAAATTTTTTAAAAATATTTTGAAAGAATAATTAAATTTATTTATTAGAGATAGTAAAAGAGATAGTTTACCCAAAAACTAAAAATACTGTAAAAATATTCAAATATATTGAAAATTGTATTTTTATTTATTTATTTTGTGCTTTAATTTCGGTAAGTTAATGGGATGGTTTACCTCAGTTATTATAAAAAAAAAGTCAATATTTGTAAAAATAAAAAATATCCGAGAGTGAGGTTAGTTCAGGTATCTGAGAATCAGGCTGGTTGTTTTTTGCTTCTTATTTATTTAGGCATTTATTTATTTAATTTTTTTTGTACTACAAGTTCCCACAAGTTAAAATGATAGTTTTCCCCAAAATGTAATATATCATACAAATTTTAAAACATTTGAATCGTTTTTTTTTTTTTCTCTCTCTATTTTTAATAAAATAAAATTCAGTGTCCCCAACTGGCTTTCTGTACAAACAGTTGAGAAATTATCTTATTTTGTGGCCTTCAGAAGAAGGAAAGTCATACTGACAAGTCAGAACTGACATGAGGGTGAATAAATCATGAAAGAGCTTTCATTTTCGGGTGAATTATCCCTTTAAAACACAATAAAGCAATGGAAAAAAATCAGAGCTGTAATTACATATTTAGATTTTTAGGCAGTTTTATTACTTTTTGATTTAGGAAACCAAATTAATGCACAATGAAGGAGTGTGCGAGGGCGATTTGGCGATAATATTGAACGTTGCGTATTTCAAGGGTGCATTTTAAGACACTTCAAAGGTTCAGGAGTGGCGTCAAAGCAGCTCCAGACACAGCAGGCTACTGTACCTTTGGAAAATTGGCCGAAATCAAACATTTTGACAAACAATGATCCTCACAGCGGTGATTTACGGCGCAGATATAGAAACTATTTGGAAGGCCGCCGCAGCACCTCAGCAGACGTCTTAGAAGTCTGTAGCGATCCGATTCGTATCGCTGAGAAAACACACGCCGGTGTTTGCCTTTGACTGGGAGCCATTAGAAGTATCAGAGCGCCCATCATTGGGTCAGATAAAGGAAAGGCCTGGAAAGTGGGCTGTTATGATTTAAAGGGTGAGTTTCCCCTGTTGTAAAGCAGAACGCAGGCAGCTACAGGTCCTGTTTTAGGGGATCAAGGGGATTCAATTGCTGGGGTGATAAAGGGCTTTTAAGTGTTTTTTGAAGCTGCTCGGCTCAGAGGTGGCTTGGCCCCGTTTATCAGGGCTGCTGAGCGGAGCTGCCACGGGTCGCTCGGTCTGAGCACGCTCCAGACCATCTGTTCAACCTCACTCCGTGTCGCCGCACGGGTGACATCATGACATGCGGTCTGGTGAGCGGAAAAATTCCTCCTGTCCACCGTCGGAGATGCCGGACAGCTGTAGCCCTCTCAAAGAGGAGAGCGGGAAAACAGAGGGTGGGGAAAGAAAACAAGTGAAAGAGGGAGAGAAAAGAAGCCGTCAGCGAGGGCCTGGCAGGTGTGGTGGTTTTGCTCTGTCATCACGGGCCTGACTGTTTGAACCTTCATGGCTGGATCTGGAGGGGATTATGACTGTGGCTCTGAGGTTAAGCTCTCCTGGCATTCTCACCACTGCCTGATTACCCTGATGCTTTTCCTTGTCATTTTCGTAATCAGCTACTCTTGTATCTGAGCTACTCTTGTGTCACCACGGTATCATCCGTCTCTTGTGACTTGGATGCACGACAGATAGAAATTTGGTCTGATGTGCAGTTTAAGGGATAGTTCTTCCAAAAACTAAAATCTCCATCCAAACTGGATCATCATGTTGTTCCAGACTTATGGCTTATTTTTTCTTCTGTGCAACACAAAAATATTATTTATAAATTAAAGTTTTATGTACAAAAATGTTGAGGTCTGTAATTTTTTTTAATGTTTCATGATGTCTCATCATTCAGGCTATATCTATAATGCAAATATTTAAATATAGATTCATATATTTTATGTAATGTATTCCTATGATGGCAAAGTTGAATTTTCAGTGTCCTTTTTTTAAGAAATCTTTTCTAGTATGCTGATTTTGGTGCTCAAGAATTTCTTATCAATGTTAAAAACAGTTGTGCCGCTTAATTTTTATTTTATTTATTTTAAAAACCTTTTTTTTCAGGATTCTTACGTGAGCAAAAAAATCTAAATAATGGCATTTATTTTTAGACATAGACAACTTTTGTAATATTGTAAATGTATTATTATTTGTAATAATTCATTGTGAATGTATTATTTTCATTACATTCAAAAAAATTATTTACATTTAAATTATTAATAATTGTCAAATTATTACTTGTAATATGTCAATATCAATAAATGTGGCTTAATAAAAGTATAAGTTTCTTAATTTCTTACATAATATAAATATTTCTTATTTAATATAAATTAGATTGATTGACTGATTGTTTGATTGATTGATAAAACATGCACAAAAACAATACCTTATTAATTTGAAGCAGTTTAAGAGGAAGCTCTTGTGCATATAAAATATATAATTTAAGTGCCCATTTATGGCAGGCAGGTTAACGAGGGTTTGGGAAGATGGGAGAAGGGTGGTCTTGGACCGAGAGAGACAAATTACACCCACCGATGAGTTAAACTCATCGGGGGCTCATTGAGAGAGAGAAGGATCTGAAAGACTGCCATCTGTAGTCAAACGACCAACCCAGATGCAGTGCTGCATGGACACAAAGAAGTGTCTGACACTGGCCTCTGTGGAGCCGCTTGTCTTTAGACAACAGTGAAGCTTATCAGGATTTCAGGTAGTTGGATTTGTCTTCGGTTGAGGATGGCCCAGTCCTGGTAGCTGTGGGTCTCGAGTTGTTTTATTGCATTCAGTGTGGTGGTGTGTGGTGTTGGTAATTGGGCTGTGGCCAGTGGGGGTTGAGGGTACTTCATTTTGGTCTGTGGTAGCCTCACTCCATACACCCCTTCTGTCTTTGTCGATCCAATAAATGGCCCCATTTATGAAACCACCTTTTCATCCATCCACCATATGACGTAACCTTATCCTTAAACTAGCTTCCCGCTAAACAGCTTTGGTCTGATAGGTCTTTTTTTATCTACGAGAACGGAAAAAACTCGCTCTGTCTGTGCTGCGGTACGACCGAGTTGAATGTGTGTGTGTGTTATAAAGATGACCACACACGACTCCATGGTTCCTGGGTTCCCCACAGGCGGAGTTGTCCTGCCAGGCCTGTTTGTGGAGAAACTTCTGGAAGTCGTCCTTCAATCGGAGACCTTGAATTCATTACAGACCACCTTCTCCCCAGACTTAGACCTGAGAAACAGACAGTGCAGTTTGTCTGCACCGAGCCATGTTTGATGTAGGTGAGATTTACAGTGACTGACCTTGGGATGAACATTTCCTTCCTTCCTTAAACACAGACACGCATGGAAACACGGGACGCTGAGTGGCGGTATCTGTCGCTGATGCCCTGACAGCTCTGCTGACTGCAGTTTATGGCACACAGGATGATTTTAAAGATAGTGGAAACCATAAATAGTAACTTTACACGGACAGTAGTAAATGTATACTGTATACATTTCCAAAAGTTTGAGATTGGTTAGATTTTTTTATGTTTTTGAAGGAAGAATTTTATGCTCACCAAGGCTGTATTTATTTGATTAAATTTAAATCTTTTATAAATCTTTTAATATTTTAAATTTTAATAATATTTTAAAATAATAAGTAAATGTTTTCTATTCTAATATATTTTAAAAGGCAATTTATTTCTGTGATGTTAAAGCTGGATTTTCAGCATCATTTGCTGCTCAAGAAACATTATCATCAATGCTGAAAACACTTGTGCTGCTTAATATATTCGTGTAAACTGATGCATTTTTTTTAGTTCTATTTGATGAATAAAAAGAACAGCATTTTTCGAAATGAACAATTTTTCTTTTGTAATATTATAAATGTATTAGTGTTACTTTTGATCAATTTAATTAATCTCTGCTGAATAAAAGTATGGAGTATTAAAGTTTTATTAAAAATTTAAAAAATTTGACTGGCCCCAAAGTAGTTTTCAGATAGAAAAACAGTGGCATAATATCTATGAATATGCTATATTTATATCTGTATCTATATATATTCTATTTCAGAGATTTGTGGACACAATAATTACTTTAGATTTTTTTGGAATATTTATTCATTTTAATACTTTATTATATAGATCTGTAGAATTCTTTTTTTTTTCTACTCTAATTCTCTCATTTGGTAATTTAATCATAATTGCTAAATTTTCAAAATTCATAAAGACTATTTTATTTAATATTCCCCCAGTAGAACTTCTTGCATCAAATAGAAAGATCTTTAACAAATATGTGACAACATCTTTCTACAAAGAGACTTAGGCTTATTACTGGGGTAAAATCCAGTCATCAGTCAGGCTTCAGGCCTGATTTATACTCATCTACTGGTGGAAAATCATACAGGGTTCGTGGGTCAGTCCCATCATGTCATCCTCCTCATAGAAACCTCTCACCAAACACGTAACGAAACAACAGAGAGTCTTCACTGCACCGATAATTCATCAGCGGTGTCACGGCCACATTAGTCACAATGAAAAACCATGAACTGTCCAGAAGCTGCAGAACATATCTGGATAATCCACGCTTGCGTTTTAAAACCATCTACGTTGCAGACATGTCACGGGGGAGAACACGGAATATGTCTTGAAGCCGCACCGACTGGCCTGTTGCAGCGAGAGCTGGGCTTTAGGGCCGTATGTCACATTGACAGGCGTAATCCCTCGTTTGGTGTCCAGTGGTAAGCCTCAGTGTTCCCTCGGCTCTCCGTCTCTTCTGCTTAGTCTGAGCGCATCCTTCTCCCCTGATTCCATCTGTTTTAATAATGCTTTCCGCAGGTGCCACTCCTTGACGAGCTTCATTTCCCAGAAAGCAAGCTCTGCCCTCCTCCCTCGTCTTCCTCCCTGGTTTTGTTTAGAGGCCCCAGCTGCGTTGCTCGCCGCAACTTTCCCCGTGTTTCCCAGGTAACAGGGATTTGGAGTGGACTCCGGTGAGCCAGTGCATTTTCCCGGTCATGCTCTGTGTAGCGTGTCTGAAGTGGTCATGGCTTGACCGGCTTTTCCCATCTTCCACCACCTGCTCCGGCTGTCTGTCACTGTGCGTGTCTATCTGTCTATCTAACTAGGGTCTGGTTTTGTTTGTTAGACATCTTCCTGGCACAAGGATTTTGTGTATAAAGTTTGCGAGTGTAAATACAGGATGCTGTGAAGTACAGTATGTTTACTTCCCTCTTCCACTTCCCCCTCCTGTGGTTCAAGGATGTAAAGTACAGTATGGAAATCTTTCCAGTCATGGTTTCTATCTATCTATCTATCTAACTGTCTGTCTGTCTGTCTGTCTATATTGTTTGATTTATTTGATTCATTCATTCACTCACCCATTCACTCACTCACTCACTCACTCATTTATGTGTTCCTATGATGGATTCAATCAGCTGATTGAAAAATACATTTTCTGAAATGATTAATTCTCTTCAAGTTTTAGTAGCTGCTTTTTTTCCTTCATTTTTTATGCCAATTTATTTTGCACCATTATTTTATACCATTATTCTCTCTAAATATCAGTATCTGCATATTTTAATTTTATTTTATTTCATTTCATTTTAATTTTTAATTTTTTTATATTATACAAATTTATTATATTTGTTATAAAATTTAATTTATATTACATAATTTATTTTAGAAATTTTAATTTTTAATTTTATATTATTAAAATAAAATGTTCCCACAATGGTTTCAGTTTTAATTGAATTCATTTACCTTTTTATTTTATTTAAATTTATTTAATTCTATTTGTATTTTGTAGTTTTAATTACATTTTGCATTTTCTTTTTGTTATAAGCTATTTATCTCAAACCCCTTTGATTTTATTATTATTACTTTTTATTTTTATTTTTACTGTATATGCTATTGAAACTGAAAGTTTGAGAAGAACACTGGACACATTGTCTTGTCTTTTTTTCTCAATGTCACAGCCATGAACATTGCTTCCTTACTTGATTAGAGTATCTGAATCTGATTCAACAATAATCTGTGTAGTGCAGTATGAGTCATGAATAATTTGGCCCTTTTTTTAATGTTAAATGTATATATCTGCTTAAATTTATTCATGTCAACTTTAGGAGTACACTAACATATACATATATGTGACCTCAAAGCTAACACACACAGACTAAAAGCCACTCAACTGTAATTTTGATTGCATGAGATCTTTAAGAAAATGTTTATGAAATCTGAAATTTATAGACCATGATGGTAAATTCCATAAACTCGACATCAACCCTGCGCAAAGTTCAGCAAGAGTTACGTTCTCCTCTTAGGGTTTAGAGATTACTGTGCTCTCTCTCTCTCTCTCTCTATCTCTCGCTCTCCAGCTGATGTGATCCAGATGGCTGGGTGCTGTCAGTCCAGGCGTGTGTATGTTCCCAGAGGAGGCTGGGCCAGAGGAGATAGGCAGGGGAGAGCGGTGTGTTTGTGTTTGGTTCAGGGATGTGCTGGCCACCCTTTCGCTGTGCTGCTATCAGCACTAATTAAGCTCGGCCTGTCAGCCTTCAGAGCCGCTGATAAGAGCAGGAGTGCTATTGAAGAGAAGGGGTCAGCGTGTGTGTATGCGTCTCATTTCCACATATTTTTTTTTCTCAGTCATTGTTTACAGAACTCTGTCATCTCTTTTTGTGTTTAATAAATAGTGATAGAACAATATATTGATTAGTTTGATCAAATGTTTGGTCATTTTTTAGATTTATATCATCGCTTTGGATCATATTTGCTGAATGAAATCCAATGCTTGTTTCTTAGGGGTGCTGATTGCAAAAACAGTGCCTTTTTCACTTAAGCACGTCTCAATTTTGTAGTATTTTTGTTTCTGTCAACTATTTGTAAGTTGAACAAGTCTTGTATTATCCTTTAATAAGCTGAAAAAGTCCCATGAAGATATGATCCACTGAGCCTGGTTAGAACTATCTATGCTGATTTCTTTGCCGATTTTCATGTGTGTAAATGATTCTGTTGACATTTTTACACCTTTTCCTGATTTCCACTTTTTCCTCCACTACTTTGCAGAGTGCAAAGTTGAAGTTAAATGATACATTTTGAATACTACTTTACAAAACTTTTGGCATTTGACTGCATTTGTTATTTTGAAATTTCATATACTTTTCATATATTTTTAAATTCATATACACTATCAGAAATAGGTACAAAAGCTGTCACTGGGGTGGTACCTTTTTAAAAGGTACGTTTTTGTACCTATTACGTAATATGTACACTTAAGTACTAATATGTACCTTTAAGGTACCAAAATGGACACTTTAGGTCCAAAATACGTACCTTTTTAAAATGTAGCAGTAGTCAGTGACAGCTTTTGTAAGTTTATTTCTAAGAGTGTATATAATTTGACAGATCTTCATTATTATTTTGTGGAAAACCTGAATGTGATAATACAATTTTTACTGATATTTTCCAACTCAGCAACATCAGATCAGGTAATATTAGGCCTTTTTAGCAAATTAGCTGAAGAGGGATTTTTTTTCTTTCTTTCCTCACATAGATGCTGGACTGTGAATTGATAGGATATATAATTCAGGCAGGTTGACTTTTTTTTTTTTTTTTTTTTTAAAGCATTTATAGTACAGTCCAGAAGTCTGTCCACTAGTAAAAATGCATTTATTTTGCATTTTATTTTTTATTATTAAAATATATATTATTAGTATATAATGCTTTATTTATTTTTTTATGTTTTTATTTATAATTTTTATTTTTATAGTTATGATTTTTTAAATTATTATTATTTTGACTCCCAGATCTTCAGTAGTGCTCTCTGACTTTATTTCAGTATTATATTTTATTACTGAAAAAGACTGATTGATTGATTTGATTGATAGATAGATAGTAACAAATAAAATCTGCGCAACCCACCTCCTGTTGTTCTTTTTTTGGGACCCACCAGTGTAAAAGGGAGAATTTCTCATTAACATTCCCCACAAAACCACATATCAACGATAAAGATGCTCATTTAAAAGATCTCTTATATTGCACTCCTCCTCCTAACACACACAAGCTTTTTCTCCAACGCTCTTGACTCTGACAGCAGGCTTTTAAATTCACATTTGGTGTCTAGGAAGCCCTCGTGCCAGATATGATTCAGCATGTGTTTCCAGGTGTCTCGCTTGTTCCAGTTCTGTCTCTCTTGTGGATCCGCATGCAGTCACTCAAGCGCTGCTATTCTGTATAATACAAGATTAATACAGCTATTACTGTGTTCAGGAAGTACAAAACCCATATTTTCAGATTGCTTACACACCGGAATTTATAGCTTTTGGTGAGTCAATATTAGCTTTAAAGGCGCAAGGTTGTAGATTTTTCTGTAATGTTTCATGGTGCCCGTCCAGAGAGGATGTGCAGCACAGGCATCCTCTATAATTCTCCAGTATAACCAGCGTTCCAGTACCAACTCCAAAAGCAGCGGATGTATCTCTCTTTTTTTAAGCCAGTAAAAGCAGCCACCAAAGGTCCTCTGTGCCCCGGGGGTAGCAATGAGCGGTGAACGTTCAACATATTTCTCCTCACGTCTCTTCCATGATACACACACGCACCGAATGCAGAACTGACACCATATTTCTCTCTCTCTCACATTACACACACACACACACGCATCCCTGGAAAAAGGGCCTAGAAAGCCGGGCTGTGGCTCAGGGCCAGGGAGTGATGGAGAGTTAGGGTTATTTTTATTTTTTTAATGTGCTGGGGCTCCTCCAACACTCAGTTTGTTTAACGCGGCTGGCCTGTATTTTATTTTTATGTGCTAGATCAGGCAGTATCAGGTAGGACTTAGTACTGATGGATTCGGCTGATAACGTTCTCTGAACTCTTCCCTCCCTGCTAATGGTGTCCTCTGAATTCCTCTCCTTCAAATCAGCAGCCTGCAAATATTGAAGTGTTAAAGGAATAGACGTTTATATTACAGCTTAGATACTGCATAGATATGCGTCTGTGAAAATGGAAAAAAGTCCTAGTGATGATGTTATTTCTGCTGTAAAAGCAGCTCTGTGATTTTTGGTTTGGTCTTAAGATTGTGGTTGTTTATGAAATGTTACTTCCATCTGTCTTTCAATCAATCTATCTTCCCATCCATTATCTATCCGTCCGTTCCCTTCCTATACTGTGCATGTATGTCTTTCTGGCCATCAATCCATCAACCTAACTTTCTATTCATCCATCCATCAGTCCATCCACCTAAATTTCCATCCATCCATCCATCCATCCATCCAGTATTTCTCTATCCATCCATTGAAATATATTTCCATCCATCAGTCCATCCACTTTAATTTCTAGCCATCTAGCCATCATGTATATCTCCATCCATTTATATATATTTCCATCCATTAATTTATCTGGCCGTCCACATCTCTCTCTCTCTCTCTATATCTATCTATCGATCTATCGATCTATATATATATATATATATATATATATATATATATATATATATATATATATATATATATATATATATATATATATATATATATATATATATATATATATATATATATATATATATATATATATATATATATATATATTAGGATGCACCGAATCCAGGATTCGGCCGAATATTGGACTTTTGACGGGTTCGGTTTCTGCCGAACCTTAAAAAAAATCCACCGAACCCTTAGCTTGCATTAAGCGCTACACTGGTCAACGCCACGCCGCTGAGTACGGGAAGGTGTTTAAGGTGGACCGTTCGAATGCAGTATATGTGAGAAAGTGAAAATGGAACTCGTGAGCAGAAAGAGTGTTGTTTGGCAGTACTTTCAGTTGAAAGAAGGCGATTCAAGTCGAGCTACATGTTCAATTTGCAATGCCGATTTGTCTCGTGGTGGCAAGGACCCCAAACAATACACAACATCGCCGCTGTTAAAACATTTGCGTATTAAACTTCCGAAAGAATACGAGTTGTGCATGAAGGAATCTACAGACAGCAGCCAAAATGCAGCAACTATATAATTATATCAGGCCAACAATTTTTCGTAATATTTGGCTACTGTTCTAATCGCAGCCTATACTGTTATAAACAAAACAATCGCCTACTATCCATGTTTGAGTAAATGTTCAATAACGTTAATTTCAGATTTAATTCTGATTTAAAAAAAAAAAAAAAAAAAAAAACTTTTCTTTGCAGTTGCACTTTTATTGAAAGGTTTTGGTTTTACTTGGGGGTAGCCTACTTTATGGGATTATAAATCTAAAAGGCTAATATTTTGGATATTGATTGGATCCTGGCATAATGTTGCCTATTCTTTTTTTAATTTTTTTTTTCAGTTAAAATAAAATAAAATGAAAAATACACTGCTGTTGACGTTGTTTACTTCATTAATGTGTTTACTGTGTTAATGGTCTGAGGATGGGAGTAGGATTCGGTATTCGGGTTCGGCAGAATCTTAACCAGTGGATTCGGTATTTGGCAGAACCCCAAAAATCTGGATTCGGTGCATCCCTTATATATATATATATATATATATAATATGTATGTATGTATGTCTCTCTGGCCAACAGTCCATCCCCCTATATTTCTGTCCACCCATCCATCTATTGATTCATCCATCCAATTAATTTCTTTCCACCCATCAATCCATCCATTTCTCTATCCATCCAAGTATTTCTCCATCAATATCTCTATCCATCCATCCATTCATATATAAGTCTAACTATCTAGACTTAGCGATGTTGTATTATATCAATTATATTCTTCACACAGACTTGCTCTGAAGTTAAAATGAAGATAGAATATTGCAATATTTTGAAATATCCCTTTTTTTCTTTCCATTCATCCATCTGTCATCATGGTATTTTGTCCAAACTTTGCTTCACATTCTTTGTGTTTCCAAGAAGCTTATCTCTCTTCCAGAGTGGTCACGGTTGAGGCAACCATTAAAAATTTTAAGCGCTGAAAGTAGCTCGACCTCAGATCTGCATTCGTTTAACATTCCTCCCTCATTTTGCCATCATTTACGTCCGGCTGTCATCATACAGTAGGAATGGCTGTGATAAGTCACGTTTGGGACCCGCCAACCCGGTCATTCCTGGCGTTCTGTGTGATGTTTCCTCTCCGGTGGCTTAACCGGCACAGTGCGTCCCGTCACGAGCTACCATAAATCTCCCCACCCCCTCAGCTATTCATTATCTTTCCACTGGCGTACACACCCATAGAAACAGAACCGATAGAGAACAGAGGAGGATGCGTATTTTTAGGCCTGCTCGAGGACTCCTGAGAAGAAAGCAAGGGGCTTAATGGAATGCAGAGTGCAGAGAGAGGAAATTGAGTGTTGAGGGAGGTGATGAGATGCGTTGATTGATGGGCTGCTTCTCCTCTCTCCGATTGGCTTTGTCATGGTAGGAGGTGATTGGCCACTTGACCTCTTAGTGATCAATATGAACTCTTTCCTATCTCTCTCAGAACAAATGTGTAGGGGCCCATTGTGTCCCTGTGCTACTGATAAGAGGCTTTGTCTTCTTTTAGTACAGAAACACAAGCTCTGCCTTGCTGTCTACTGCCTACATAGGAGGACGCCTACTAAGGTAGCATCTTAACCCAAATTAAAGTGGCATATTTGGTGCACTTCACATAGTCAGCAAGTCTGTGTGCCACACAAATAAAGCTTTGTAGGAGATTTAACTCGGCTATTGATTCCAATCATCTTGTTAAGTCATGACTTCAGGAATACGTTTCTGGGACCAAGTGTCTACTCGTTTTAATTGAGAATACTATCTAAACAGCCATTTATATATAAGAATTAGGACCTGGAAACAGAGACAAATGACGTCATACTTAACAAGCAGATAGAGTCTGGTGTTAGCATGTTGCTAACTTAGCAATACAATAGAATGAAACAACAGAGCACACAAAAATAATGGGTAATATAGTCTTTTTTTTTTATTTGATTTGAACAATTTTTAGCAATGCTTTCTTGCTAGTTGTTTTGAAGACACTTGTGGTCACCAAGGTAAAACAGTAGTGTGAAATATTGTTACAATTTGAAATGACTGTTTTCAATTTTAATACATTTTGACGCAATTTTTAATACATAATACTTAAATGCTATTGTATATGGTATTGAAATGGTAGTGTAAATAAAGTATTCCTTTACATTCCTCCCCTCAAATCACGAGTTTTAGAGGAGGAGGAAGTGGGTCACGACTATAGTCATCACTTTCCTGTGACCCAGGCCTCTTCTCTCCCTGTGGCCATCTGTGATATCAACATACCCAGTATATGGGAAAGATTAGATCACCGAGGAAAAATCCCATCCTTGTTAAAAGATTAATCTGAGGAGACACGTGCGCCGGGAAAATTTGATACACGGAACAATTCCGATTCGGCCTTCTCTTCTACTTAAGACCAACACCTATCTCTCCCTCATTTCCTGTGGTTGGGAAACGTGGGAGAAGGCGTCATGTTATCATGACCTGAATATCGTGTGCGTGAGTGTGTGTTTACATGGATGTGTGAGCATTCTCATCCATCATTTCAGACTCCTTATCCTCCATATCCCAGCGCACATCCCTCCACTTCCTGTTATTTGCCTCTCCTAATGCTGCCCTCCCCAGGCTTCTGTTTTCATCTCATCTTTCGCTTTGATTTTTATTTTTAGCCAGTGCCGTCCTCATGAATTTTGGCAGGTCAGATACACTAGGGCTCATCGGGACCAGGCAGGGAGGTTATGGAGCTGAAGGGGAAGTTCCTTTTTGCCCAAAGTAAACTGACTCACCTCAGGGGCAGCTGCTGCCTGTGGTCTGAACCTGACCATAATGAGCATGGCTAGTCAGGAGGTCAGTGTATTAAAAGGCCTCTCTGACAGGACATGTTAGTGCTCAGAAGCCTCCTGGAACATCACCAGCTTTCATTTTATTAGTTTGCGCCAGGACACGGTGGTTTTTACAGACCTGGGTGGCCCGTGTGTTTGTGGGATACATCACATCTCCGTTGCTTTTGATGGTCAAAATGACAGAATTAAGAGTTGTATGGCAGCCCATGGGTATCGCACCGTGTGTATGTGTGTGTGTGTGTGTGTGTGTGTGTGTGCTACTGTCAGGTACACAGGCTTCTTTCTACAACTGTGATGTCACGCTGGATAGAATCAGGTCAGCCAGCTCCTCCAAGGAACCGAATAGAACACAACGAAACAGACAGAATGAAAAAGAGAGGCTTTGCCAGCTATTGAGAATCTGATAAGAGAAAAAGCTAATTCCTAGTAAACCCAAGATGAAAATGGAAAGTTGCACCCTTTCAGTTAGAAGAACAGAGGCTTGAGTTTATAAACAAGTGCTGCATTTTAAGGCTTCTGATGCAATTATACTAGCCAAATTCATGTCACATGCACCTTTACAAAGAGGACAATCCCAGAATGGATTGTGAACTCAGTGGGGAATACAACATGACAGACAAAGCGAGAATGGACTCTGTACATGATTGCTTTAGCCGCATTGGCCACTGCAACTTATTACTATCACGCTGTGTTTTAATATAATATGCTAAAATATTATGTTTACTATAGTATACAATATATTTTATTATAATATAATAAGTTGTAATTGACAGTAATTGTGTGATTGGCTACTTGGGCAGTTCGCTATGGTAGAATACTTGCATAGAGCACATTTTAGCGAAAATATGTGGGCAGTTGGCATGCATAGTCTATTATCAATTTGAAATATACTTAAAATCCATTAATTATTAAAAATGATCAGGAAAGAAGTTAAATATTATTTGTACTTTTACTCAAAACTTGTGTGAGCTAAGTATATTTATGCTTATGCCACCACATTGTTAGCTTGAGTGAGCTAAGTATTTGTGACCCTGGAGCACAAAACCAGTCTTAAGTCGCTGGGTTGTATAGCAATAGCCAAAAATACATTGTATGGTCAAAATTATAGATTTTTCTTTTATGCCAAAAATCATTAGGATATTAAGTAAAGATCATATTCCATGAAGATATTTTGTAAATTTACTACTGTAAATATATTAAAACATCATTTTTGATTAGTAATATGCATTGCTAAGAATTAATTTGGACAACTGTAAAGGCGATTTTCTCAATATTTAGTTTTTTTTTTTGCACCCTCAGATTCCAGATTTTCAAATAGTTGTATCTCGGGCCAAATATTGCCCTGTCCTAATAAACCATACATCAATGGAAAGCTTATTTATCCAGCTTTCAGATGTTGTATAAATCTCAATTTCGAAAAATTGACACTTAAGACTGGTTTTGTGGTCCAGGGTCACATTTATGCTTATGCTATCACATTGTTAGCTTAGCAACATGCTAACACCAAACTCCACTTGTGCACTTCATGTTAGAAGTTCTATTTTTATTTTGCTACCTACATAGTGTTCCAGATCAATCCCTAATGAGGTTCTGTTTCAGTTAGCATGCTACCGTAGAAGGTAACCATCTAAGAAGACAGTAGGCAGCGAGGCAGCTCACTGGGTTTTGGAAAGGATCCAGTGAGTTTCTGTATATAAGAGGTCATAGAGAAAATTAGAGGGAGGAAAAGAAAGAGAGGCACAGGGAGGATGTGTTTGACACACACTTCACCACTGACACTCTAGCACACGTGGCTAACGCTAACCCTAAGACATTCTCCAGTCCACTGCCTCTATTTGTCAATACATGGGAGGCTTTGACCATCTCAGCTGCCGTTATGAGCTATTCGTCCTCCCTCTCACTCTGTTACCGCAGATTTGACCTAACATGACTCACTTCCTGAACCAGCTGCACTTGATTGATGGCCAGAATTAATTATTTGTGGTGCTTGCTATCTCTATCACATCATTTATATACTACAATTCAAAAGTTTAGGGTCAGTGAGGGTCAGAAGATTTTATTCTATTCAGAAAGGACATTTGACATTTAGAATGTTACAAAAATGCTATTCTTTTGAAATTTTGAAAATCAAAGAATCCTGAAGAAAAAAAAAAAGTGTATCATGGTTTCCACAAATCTATCAAGAAGCACAACATTTTTTAACATTGACAAAAAAATACTTCTTAAGCATCAGATCAGAATATTAGAATGATTTCTGAAGGATCATGTGACTCTGAAGACTGGAGTAATTCAGCTTTGCCATCAGAGGAATAAATTACATTTTAAAATATATTCAGAGAGTAGTCATTTTAAATTATAATAATATTTACATTTTATATCAGTTTTTGTTTTTAAAATTTTTTTTATGAAATAAATGCAGCCTTGGTGAGCAAAAAGACATCTTTCAAACACATTAAAACACATTAAATCTCAAAACTTCCCACGCCATTTGCATGCTAAAAAAACAGTTCACCTAGTAAACACCCTAGCATTATGAGTACCACAGATCAAGGGATTGTCATGAAGAATTAAGTGTATTTGTGAATAGGATGTATCTGTAGAAAGCATTGTCCAAAGCTGTTTAAATACTAACTGTGCGTGTTTTCTCCTCCAAACAGGCAGGAGGCGCTATTGGCAGCCATCAGCGAGAAGGACGCCAACATCGCTCTTCTAGAGCTGTCGTCCTCAAAGAAGAAGAAGACTCAAGATGAGGTGGCTCTGCTGAAGAGGGAGAAAGACCGACTGGTACATCAGCTTAAACAGCAGGTGAGAACAAACAACAGGCTGGACGTCGACATCCCAGACCAAGGCACGAGGCAAAACCATAGACTAAAATGAACACAGACCTCAGTCCTCCTAGTTTCCTAGTGGAGTTCTGCAGCCTCACCCACAGGAATTACATTGGTGAAGCTTAACCAGACATTCGTCAGCCTAAAAAAAAAATAGTCCCACCTCAAAGGGACAATTTAGACTTTATAGCTCAAGTAACAAACATTTTAGTTTCACTGACGAATTGTGTTTTAACCCAAATAGCCTCACTTTTCTGCTTTTGAACTCCCTGACTCTCTTAGCCTCCAGGCTCTCATTGTGTTTTACTGTAAAAACACTTTACGTTTGTTTTTACAGACGAGTCAAAATTATCATGCGTCATAATTGAAAGCATGCCACAGATGCTGTCCATAGACATTAAAGTTGACAATAACCCGCAATATTCTCTTAAGAGGGGCATGATTGTGCAGAAATATAAGATCACACAGGATATCCTGATGGTGTGTTCATAGTATCGGTAACCAGCTGACCTTGCTGTCGTAGTTCTGTTCAGCAGTTCAAGGAGAGGCTAAAGAACATGTTCTGGAGAAGACATGTTGGGAATGAGGTCCTAGAGTTTGGAGATGCAAACAGGCTACAGATGTCTGGCCGCAGACCCGTCAAGAAGGGCAATTTTAGGATTATTTGACTCCTCCTCCAGGTTCCCACAAACCACCTGCGAATACATGCACACTAGTTTAAACAAACACAGACTACACTGGTGTAGATACAGTTTTCACTCAGAAATTGTTAGTAAATTTCACAAATAATTACACTGTAAAAAAAAAATTATACGTTTTGCAAGAAAATATTATTTGTGACCCTGGACCACAAAACCAGTCATAAGGATCGATTTTTTTGGAAATTGAGATTTATAGATCAACAAATAAATAAGCTTTCCATTGATGTATGCTTTGTTAGGATTGGACAATATTTGGCTGAGATACAACTATTTGAAAATCTGGAATCTGAGGGTGCAAAAAAATCAAAATATTAAGAAAATCGCCTTTAAAGTTGTCCAAATGAAGTCCTTAGCAATGCATATTACTAATCAAAAATTAAGTTTTCATATATTTACGGTAGGAAAGTTACAAAATATCTTTGTGGAACATGATCTTTATTTAATGTCCTAATGATTTTTGGCATAAAAGAAAAATCAATAATTTTGACCCATATAATGTATCGTTGGCTATTGCTACAAATATACCCATGCAACTTGTGACTGGTTTTGTCACATTTCAGTCATTCTACTCAGCTTGGTTTGTTTCTTGTCATTTCTTTTGTAATTGTCCATGAAATTTACTAGCAATTTATGAGTGAAATTTTCTTTCAATGTGCAAAGAATGGTACTTTCGAATCTTAGTTTAATGCAGTGTAGCTACCATTCATCCAGATGAGTTTTGTACACCAATTAAAATGCCCATGTATTTCCCATTCTCGTTTCCAATACAAACCGGCCACACGCATGTGTACCAAACCCGGCGGCCACAGAAAAACAAACAGAGCAGGAGGACCAACACGCACATCCTCACTTTAGCTCCATTCATGCTCACGGGCACATGCTCGCGCCGCTGAAAAACACCCCTCCCTGGCTGTTTCTCTGAATGACAGGCTATCAGCGCGTTGCATAGCTGCAGCATTCCACAGGAAATGGGTGTCAGTAGTGCAGATAGCTGTGGGGCTCAGCTCTCACCCACAGCCCTGAGATCAGGAGGGCAGCCGCGTCCCCCTCCTGCTCACTGTCAATCACAGCGGGGGGGAATTTGGTTAAGAGCCGGTCAGAGGCCAGTTGCTCTCCTGACATACTAATGGTTGAGGTCAGCGATAAAGGTTGCACGCGGTGGTCCTAAATCAGGTCTTTTTGAGCAGCTTTACTTCAGGGTCAAAGTTAGGAGCCAACATTGGAAAGGTTAAGGACCCTCAGTTCACCTGTCCCTCGTGGACACGTTTTTCCGCCCTTAATTCATAGCATTGCAAGCAGTCGTTTGGCATTATTTGTCATTTATAATCATTAAGATTGCAGTTTCTGTTCTGTGGGAAATGGATGGCCGTAACGAGCCTGAAGGTGTTTGACGTGGCCCTGGGGAAGGGCGAGTGCTGTCTACCGTTGCAGCCTCTGGATTAGGTTTGGGGATCAGGGTCATAGGGTTTGACTGACAGGGGATGAGTGTGACATAGTGGTACATAAATGGAGTATTTTTCTTTCGGTTTTTGAAGAGTCAGATGTGTGTAAAGATGCAGGGCTTATAATGGCTCGGAGGAGAAAATTCCTGGTCATACTTGTCAAGTCTTGTCAAAAAAGAAATGGTGTCAAAAGTGTGGCCTTGCACCATGTCATAATCAACTGCAGTGTGATAGTGTCAAATGATGCAACGAGTGCATTTAACAAAATATATCGCGTCCATACTACTTTTTGTCCTAACCAGCTTTGATTAGAAGTTTGAATGAATATTTACATTTTTACTTCATTTTTAATATAGGTTTTCCCAAAAAATATGTGTTGGTTGGTCTCTAAAGAATAGTTAATATTTATAATGGACAGCTTTCATAAAAAGAAAAAAAAAATGTTTTACTCCTTTTACTGAAAGTATTTTTATTCAGAAATTACTAGAATTATGATTTTATTTTTTCCATAATAATTTAAATTTCAT
Organism: Onychostoma macrolepis; assembly: GCF_012432095.1. Taxonomy (NCBI): domain Eukaryota; kingdom Metazoa; phylum Chordata; class Actinopteri; order Cypriniformes; family Cyprinidae; genus Onychostoma; species Onychostoma macrolepis. Next base: position 29,383,004 of record NC_081158.1, on the reverse strand, counting down.
ATGTTAAAAAAATGCTTGACACTAGCATTATAAGCATTTGTTATTGTTATTCTTATTATTATTATTATTATTCTATATGAAACACAGTATATACATAATTATAAATTCTGTATATACACTTTATATATATTTAAATTTTTTATACATTTGTATTTCATTTTTAATATAGAGCTTAACAAAAAAATGCATTTTGGTTTTAGATGAAAAAAAAAAAAAAAAAAACATTGACTCATATCACTTAAATTCAAAAATGATTTGCATAATTCATTTTTCATTATTACTTGTATTTCATGATGAGATATGTGACCCTGGACCACAAAACCAGTTTATGTTTTTTGAAATTGAGATACAGTATATGAGTTTATTATACATTTATGCTATAAGAAATGTTAAAATGGCTGGTATCGGTCACTTTCTTTTCTCTTTATATATTAAATATCAAATATCTTTCATATTATTTATTAAATGTCAGTTATCTGTTGGGCTGTTTTGTCACTTTGTCTAGCATTTTACAGTAGGACAGACTGACTTTGAAACTCATCCTGTCATGCTGGTTTGGATGAAGTATAATATAGTACTGAAAATGAAAATTCGTGCACATTTTATCCTAAGAAACTTCAGCCAATCACGTGGCTTCTCACTTGTTTTACTCCACTAGAGCAGGTTTGGATGTACTCGGTGTGTGATAAATGGAGCCCGTCATCATGTTTAAATTATATTTTCTAGACGACGAGCAGATGGGACTATTTGATGTCTAACAAAATGCTGCATAATCAACAGCCGTTGCTGTGATCCAGAGATTTGAAGCGAAGGAAATTAACTTGAATGAAACCGCAAAAAAGGAAAGATGAGAAAAAATGAGCAGGGAAGTTTTTAATAACAAAGAGAGAGGCGAGAGGAGACATCCCGTATCTGTTTTTGTTTTGGGATGCATCACTCTTCAAGATATTTCTGATGTATTTTAGGGAGAAAATGAACTCTCTTTGTTCTTTTCTTCCTCCGTTTTGTTCTTTTTCCTCTCTGGTCTCCGTCTGTGTGTCTGTCAGCCTCTGTGATGATGACAGTGTAAAAATAGGACCGTTGCCTGGTGAGCGTCTTTTGAAGCGGCGGTGTAGTGAAATGTTCTCTCCATCACATCTCTTCCCCTTCCATAAATCTCCACTGCGCGCCGTGACATCTCACCCAGCTCTGATGTGCTGTCCAAGTTTTATTAGCAGACTTGAGAGAGTGGAACGGCGTGTCACTGTGGAGCACAGGAGTGGGTTTTTAAAAGTTGTCCTGTGCAAATTTGCAGCCCGCAGATTAAACGGCAGAGTGAGAACTGCTCCCCGCTGCCATCACATGGTTCATTGATGTCACAATTAGCTGTGGAGGGAGGGTGCTTTCCACTGCTGCTGCTTCAAGAGAGCTGGATAAGGAGAGATCACGACTTATACACTGCAGTCAAAAGGTCGGACATACCTACTCGTTCTTCACAAACTCGCTCCTCTGGAAAAACAGACTAGGAATATTAATAACTTAGCCTGCACTATGCTGAATTCTGTCCAAATCAAGCTGATTTTTAGTTTTTAATGATCATGAATGTCTAAATTTAGTAAAGTGAGGCTGAACCTTTGGCTGATATTGTATGTTCTGGGTTAGGGATGAGGGAAATTTTTCCATTTGACATTTCCACTCAAATAATTTTGTTTGTAGTTACATTTCAGATATGTTTTAAATTATTGAAATTTAGCAGTAAACTAAATCTGTGAATCAGGGCCATCTGTATGATTAGTTGATTTTATTTGATTGATCTATAGAATTATTTATTCAACAAGTCATTTTTTTTATATTTTATTTTAAAATAAAACATAAAATATAATATTATTTTATATTATCTCTTTCTTTTACTTTTTTCCCCACTTTTAATCGTATAGCCAATTTTTCAGAATAAGTTTTATATAAGTTGTAAGTATTTAATAATAATAATAAAAAAATAGTGTTTAACAAGTATTTTTATGTAAGCTTTATATTTATAGAAAGAGAAAAGTGGTGTGTGTGTGTGTATATATGTATGTGTATGTATGTGTGTATATATATATATATATATATATATATATATATATATATATATATATATATATATATATATATATATATATATATATATATATATATGTATGTGTGTGTGTGTGTGTGTGTATATATATGTATATGTATGTACATGTATAGATATATACATGTAACTATATATTTATATAGATAAAACATTATCACATGACCTCATAACATTGCCTAAATATAGTGTTGCATCTAGTTAACATATTGCACATAAAAAGTCATTTTTCATGCGTAATTAAATTTTGTGTCTTCACATTTCAGAGTCCAATCAAATAACGAGTGAAAAATTAGATGTTAAAAGTTATGGCTGATATTGCTTCTGATTCATTCATCAAATTAGGAATATCATATGAGGTCATGCACAGTGTTGTATACTCTACATATTGCAAATTTTGTAGTAGACCATTCATACAGAATATTTGCATACTGTGCTGAAATATTGCGTGTTATTAGCACAAGAACAGCAGCCGGCGTGGGAGGAAGACCAAAACCTCCACCACAGACCATCTGAGCTCCCCACACCCAGCCTCGCCTTTCTAAAAGCAGTCCTGGCTCCGACCCCGCAGAAAACACTCCCACCTGCGCAAGGCGTCCAAAAAAATATTTGATAAGTCATAAAATTTATCATCCTTGCCCCTGCATGGTCTGAAGAGGCTGCATTAATCCACGCCATTATCGTGGAGCATGATTCAGACCATTAATCATCTCGCTGCTCAAATTTGAAATCTTTACGACACCTCAGCGGCTGCGAGAGTCTCTCCTCATGCACAGTGAGTTCTCTGTGTGCTGTGGAAAGGTGTAGAATGGTTCGTGTGGTCACCGCCTCCGAATCCAGCCCCTCCTCCATCATAATTCTCAGCCTCCTGATGGATCTTAGCAGAGACTTCCTGCCTTTTCCCCTGTTAACTGTATGTCAGCGGACATGCATGCGTGTGATCGTGTATTTGGGGTTTCTTATGTCAGCACGAGTGTTATGGTGGGACTGGACTATGTTAGGTAGTCAGTAGTCGTTAGTAGTCCTAGTGAAACTGCATGATTCTTGGTACCAATTTTGATGAACTCCTGTATTTTAACCCTGTATGGTGTGGTGTAGCCATATGGCAACATATTTTCCTTCCACTTCTTACCTTTCAGAAAAAAATACAACTTAATGCACAATTGGAAATGGAAGGATGGTCTTTAAAGTAACCAATTATATGCTGTTTTTAAGCCCATGACTTTTAACGGGGTCACCCTTAAATTTCTTCTATATCATGATTTATTAAGATCGATCATGTTCACGGATCAGATTTATCTAACATAGTTTTACAGAAAATGTAAAAAAACCCACAAAAATTATGTACATCAACAAACAAATTGCTGTACAATGGAACTGCACTAATGCCTTTTCCCACTGACAATTTTTTATAATGTCATCTATTTTTTTTGTTTTTTTTTTGTTTACTGTGATATATTTGCATTTGTGCATATAGCACAATTACGATTAGTCTTTTATTCAGGCAAAAATAAATATAAAGGCAAGAGCAGTGCACAGTTAGCTGTGAGAACAGTGAGAATGTTGAATTGCTGAATTATTATTGAATATGGAACCCATGATAATGGTTCAGTCAATTTTAGGCTGCCTATAGAATCATTTTATTTAAGAAATAAGAAATACTAATTAAAATAGGTTTATTTAATTAAATCTACAAAAAAAAAAGATAGATATATATAGATATATATAATGTATGTACATTTGTAGTGTAGTATAATGTATTGTTATACATTAAATAAATAAAATGATAATATTAATTAATTTTTAGAAATATTATGGCAGCTATTTTTTTGTTTTGTTTTGTTTTTAAAAAAATGTAATGTATTCCACCAATAGAAAATAATGCATACCATACAGGGTTGCTGTTAACTCCGTTTACATTAACATCTCACCCAGATTGGCATTTGACCATTCACGTGGATACACATGTGAGCGTTTGAATAGGCACTATGAAAAAAAATCCATTTTTTATTTTAGTATTGATTTAATACTGCACTTCTAATGCTTTTGACATCCCTGCTTGTAAACACAGGTTAGGGTTTGAGTCATCAATGTACTTCCATTGTAAGTCACCCGTGTGTGTGTGTGTGTGTGTGTGTGTGTGTGTGTGTGTGTGTGTGTGAGAGAGAGTCTCCCTGCGCTCCTCCTCTTTGGAGATGAGGATATCGAGTGTGTATGTAATGAAGTGTGGCTGAACTGACATGGTGCCTCTTTCAGATAGATAGAGAGAGAGAGAGATTGATCAAGAGAATGTGTATTTTAGTATTTTTAGAGATTGAAGACGTGCCAAAGTGTCCGACTCACCCGTTCCCTCCGTAGACCTCCAGAGTCCAATCTGTCCGGGCGTCTGAGCATGTCTGTGTTAGAAAATCAAGACGTACAGAGGGAAACGATGTTTACCCTGACAATTTCGGTAAGCTTCATTACTCTTTTGTGCTTTCCAAGGACTAGAGTTGCAGTTTTGGTCTCTCGTTCATTTGTAACCGATGTATCTCATGACTAACCCCATCCGCTTCTTAAGGAGATGACCCGGAGTGATTCAGACCAATTACAGTTTGCTGGTCCTCTGGGACGGTGTTAAAAAGTCTGGTTGCAGTTCTGTAACCGCAGATTGAGTGTTAGTGTTAGTTCCCACAAGTCCTGGAATGGCGTTGGTAATTCCATCCCCTCGCAAACTGCAGATTTGGGTCGATACGTCTTTCTCTCGTTACCTGCTGCAGTGCCTCCGTGAGGCCCAGCCAGAGTCGCTGTCCTCGCATGGCTTCGGGCGATGGCGGGCATCGGGAAGGGCCGAGATGCCAATTCAGTAAAGGGCTCCGGGCCTGCTTTTCTCAGCAGAGCCGTGGTTTTGGGCACCCCTCAGAGGAATAAAATGGTTTTGTCTCGCAGCTACCCACGAATAAACTTAAAATGCGAAAGCGGCAAGTCTTTGCCAAGGCCACTGTGTGCATGTGTTTGAAAGTGTACCTTTATTGGGTTCAAATCGCTGATGTTTTGTTGCAAAGGCTGAGCTCTAGGCGCCTCACGTCCCTGCTGCGGCCAAAACGATCACAGAGCTTAAATTAGAGTGTCCTGCAGCCAATGACATGGAGGGAAAGAAATCCAGAAAAAAAAAGCTCACAAACAACAACATCAACAAGCATTCGATTCATCGCAGGATCTTGTTTGGCGGAAGGTCTTGGAGAGCTCGAACCGAAGGGGCCGTGCAAATGGAGGTCGTGGCTCACGGGCCCATCCGTGCTGGATTTGTCTTGGATCTGATGCAACTCTCGCTGCTCGTTTAGGAAAAAAGAGTCGCTGTGTTTTCGGAACACGAGACCTCAAAACACAAGCCGCTAAATGGCTGTTTGAATAAGGCCTGTGGGTGTCCAGCTCGTCCAACGTGTGACGTTGTGGAGGAGAGGAAATGGAGATTTTCCACTGCATCTCCGATTGTGGAGAACGTTTTACGATGTTGTTATTATTCGGTCAGACAAATGAATTTTTGTAGGACGTTCTGTGCCCCTTTGGCAAGACTCTTGGCAGCGTTATTATTACAGCTAATTGTAGTTGGTAAAGCTTTGCTTTTCTACTGCACTGAAAGTGCTGTTTAGGTAGTGATTCCTAATGAGGGTAAGAGACTGTCCTCTCTTGCCTTTATTCCCTTTTCTGGCTCTCCTGACGACCTGGGAATCTTCGCCTCTTACCTCAGTTCCTAGCCAGTTACACATAATTGTTTTGATAAAATCAAGGTCATTTCTAAAGCTTTACTCATTGTTTTTCTGGTGTGATTAGTGGTATTTGCTAAGCCAAGCATCACTATTACTATTGCTCACAGTTAGTGATTTAAACAAACCTCTAACCCTAAGTATCAAACTTTGGTGCGTTGGTCATCCTGCATGTTTGTTTTACAGGCACAAATGATACCTCAAATTATGCAGCTTTTTTTTAGCTATCGGATTTGATAAAAACCACAAAAACTGCACAGCAACATGCTTAAAACCACTTTAGTAATTTTACAGCAATGGCAATTAAGTCAGGGCAATTTTCTTCTAAAAATGAATAAATAAATTAACAAACAGAATAAAAAGATTATTTTAGTACTTTTATAAAATAGAAAATACTCTTTCAGTTTGTCTACTTCAAATAATTATTCATTATTTGTAATTATTTGTGAAATTTACTAGCAATTTCTGAATGGAAATGATTTCTACAACAACTTTTTTTTTTTTTTTTCTCAAGTGTACATGAACTATCTTTTTGAATGAACAAAGCCTGAAATCTCCAAAACTAAGATTTCATTTCAATTACATATTTCAAATTATTAATATAATATAATATAATAATCAAAACAATTGTTATACATTAAATTAGACTTTTAGCTCAAACCAAACACACTAAAACAAATACCAAAAATGTAGAAATGTTATTGCCACCATATTAAGTCTTATGATTTCTCCCGTTCATATTTTTACAAGCAGCTTGTGTCCTCCACAACTAATGTTTTCATCAAATAACAGAAATCTAAAAACATTAAATGCGATAAACTATTTTTATATTATTTGAAGGAAATATGAACCAATTTGTACATTTTCAGTACTGCCACCCTTCTTACTTGGTGTACTGTATATATGGCACGGGAGAGAGAGAAAGTGCTGTTCTTGCCGTGGCAAACCCCAACCTTCTAATTCTAACTGAGCAAAGAAGTCTGTTTGCTTCCCTCTGGGCTCCCAGAACAGAGAGACCATTCTGTTTCCACCCATTTCCCAGTTATCTGCTCTGTTCGATTTTAATCCCAGGCCTCTAAAACTGGAAGCACTACAGCTCACAATCATGGGAGCTCTGTAGAATCCTTTCTGTCATGCTTGTCCAAGGAGCTTATCTCAGCGACTGTTATTCATGCAGGGATCTGGGACTGTATTTTTGTGTTATCTTTGCTTTTGATGTCTTGGCCTCTTTAGCGACTTCTGAGACTTAGTAATTACTGTTAATGGTTTGAAAAAAGACCATGACAGAGCACTAAACTCTTTCTTCTTGAATATTTGTGACTTTCTTTTCGTCCTCAATCACATTATTCTAATGTTCATTGTTCAGAGTGCTAAAGGGCAGCAACATCAAACATCAAAGTGCACAAAACCAAAGTAAGGTTCAATAAATAGTCAACAGTGGAGAACTTGTATTAGTGCGTTATCCTGTATATATCCCCCTTTTTTAGATTTTCCCTATGTTAATAGTGGAAGATGCTTTTTTATGTTACTTTTGATTAGCCAAAAGTAGTAAAAGTTGTTATTTTAACTTTTGCATAAATCAGTTATATTTACATTAAACTTCAATTTCAAATGGAAGCTCCCTAAATATTATACTTAACAATTACACTTTTAATATTTTCACGTGCGCTATTTCTACCTGGTTTGTGGTGTTTTTTTGTCAGAGCTTGAAACTGGTGCATGGAAATAGGAAGACAGTTTGGACAGGAATTGGCATGCAGATTATTGGGGTGAAGAACAATGGCCTAGTGGTTTTTGCAAGGGCTCTGATACACTGACTGTGACTTGTGTGGGAAATTTGAGTTTAAGTTTTAGTTCAGCTTAGGTTGTCATACTCATTGTGCACTTTACCAATCCAAACACTGGGGTGGACAGAGGTTTTGTGTACCTGTGGCAAACGTGCTTTACATTAACAGGAATTGTTACAACGGGGGTGGGGGGGGGGGTGTACTTTCTTATACACCTGAGTTAAAACCCATTTAGAGGTGACCTGGAGAACACCAGGGAGCTAAAACTCCTACTGTTAACAGAGAGGCTTTAATAAAACATGACTTTTCCGGAGCTCATGTTGAAGCTCAACACTCACACGCACATATACACAAACTTGGGTTTACTTGTAAAGGAAAAGACAACTATTCATGACACGCATTTATGTCTGTATAGGTGAATCTCACAGAGCACACATCTATGACAATAGACAAAATAAGAGGGAAAAAATGAACTTTTTTTTATTTTAATAATTCGATCTGTCTGTGTGTCTGTCTGTCTGGTGCTTGGGTGCATATTTTACTTCCCTTTTCTCTTTATTTATCCGTTTATTTATTTTTATTTATTAGACAAGCTTCGTGATATTCACTTGACAGTTTACTTGCACTTGATTCATTATGCATATAAATTTTTTCCTTTGCCTTCTATGGTTTACTCATCATGTGTATGGGTGCATGACACACCTGTACACTCCCATACACAGCAAGTCTGCATTAAAAGGATAGTGCAACCAAAAAAAATAATTTGCTGTTAATTTACTCACCCTCAAGCCATCCAAGATGTTGATGAGTTTTTTTCAGTAGAACAGTAAAGATATTAAGCTTAAACCTTGGTCTTTGGTGATTCAACAGCTGCCGTCACTTTGAAAGTCAAAAACATCATATAAGGCAACACAAAATGCCTGTGGCTCCTGATGATATTTTGAGGTCTTATGAAGTGAAACGATCAGTTTGTGCAAGAAACAGAACATTATTTACCACATTATTACCTGTCATCCATAGCCTTTAGGCAAACAGGGAAGTCTAATTATTTTCTGTGACCTGGATCAAATGTTTGGTTTCTTGTACATACAGATCGTTGAATCTGTTTATTGCAATCATTACTCAGTATAATAAAAATTTTAGGAGTCATGCCTGTTCCAAAGATGAAACATGATTTGAAATACTAAACGCTGCCCCATCTATTACACAATTTTTCAAATATAGTCATTATGTTATTATTGTGATTGAGTAATTTGACACGCATTAAATATGTGCAATTGAAAACCCAGGACTCTCATATTCAGAGTCTGCAGCTCTGCCCACTGAGCTGTCCAGGCTGTCCTTTGGTTTAAGCTACTGCTTTCCATTCCAAGGAAACCTTGACGTGTGATGATTGTCAACTCAGATTTAGCTTTAAGTTGGGGATGTCATATATCTGGCAACTCTTCCAGTCCTCTTCCTGCTTTTCCAAGCAGTGAGTCTAAGTCCATTCAATCAGGAAGTTTTATTATTTATTTATTTTTAAAATTATATATTTTTTTAATGTCCGAAACGTGGCAATGCATGGAAAGGTAGGATAGAGAGGAAGTAGATTGAGGTTGTGAACTCCAGAGGTCACGGGGTGCTATGGAAAGGTCACTTCACTCGGGAGGAGTAGGAAAGGCTCTCGTTGTGTCGTTTCACTTTCGTGACCCCAATTATGAGCTTGACAAAAAGGCCTTTGATATCGCACTGAATTCAGAGCAACGACAGAGAATCGTGAGTCAGCGCTTTTTCGAATTTTCAATTTTTCTCCCCTTTTTGGCTTCACGTCAGCATTTTTGAGTTGCAATAGACAGGGGGAGGGTGGAAGGGGGCGAGAGAAATGATAATGGCGCAGAAGTAGAATAATTGTGAAAATGATTAGATTAAGTGAGCAAATGAGCTCTCCAGTTGGGACGGAAACCAAAGAATTGAGGTCAGCATTCCTGACAATTATCATAAGAGCAGAGAAAGAGAGAAGGGAGAAAGTGAATGTCGGGGAGAAGGAGAGGAAAAATCCAAACAAGCAATCAAGGTATGCAGGAAAAAAAAGATGAAAATGCAAAGATGGATAAGGGAAGTAGAAAGAACAGGAAAGTGTGGCACTTAGAAGCATTCCAGCTTCGTGCTTTTAGATGTGTTGTGCTGGTGGCAGTAACTTGAGCAGTTGTATTGCGTTTTTGTAAACGGTGCAGTGCGCTCAAGCAACGGGGCTCAGTGTGCGTCCCCCATCCACTCTGCTTTATCAGGTCCATATCACTGCCTGTAGCTGAAGGAATTTTGAGGAAAGTGAGGTCCTGGAACAAGGGGGAAAGTAGAGAAGCAGAGCCCCATGTGCTGGATTCCTGAACCCCCGACACACACACACACAACCATTCCCTTGCCATAAGCCACTCAGACAGGGATCTGGTTTCATGGTAAATTTTATTACACATGGATGTAAGGGGCTCCTACAATTAGGGAGGGCTTCTTAACAGGGTCTTGCTTATCCATCTGCTTGTTAGCCTGCTAGCTTGAACGTTTTGTTCTCCCATTTTACATTCCTTCCCAACCTCCCCTTTTCTCCCCGTGTCCAGTACCTTCCATTCTAATTCGAGGCTGGTTTCTCCACCACCATCTCCTCTGTCTTCCAGAACTGGCCACCATTCCTTTCTTCTTTGCTTTATGGCTCACATATGAGCTGTTAAGTTCGGAGTGTGCCTCCTTGTTCTGTAGCCATCTGTGTTCGGCTCTTCAGAACCCCTCCGGCCCTTTGAGGAGATCCGGTTTCCACAAACGCTCACCCGCACCTCCCTCTTTCCTCACGTACATACACAAACACATCCCTGTGGACCCCTCGACATCTTTGAGATTCCTTCCTCCTTGCCTTCCATTGTCCATGTTTTTGAAGGCACGTCTGTGGATTGCGTGAAGTTCGAATGTTCTGCCAAAGTAAATCCAGGAGGTATAGTGGCTCCTACTAATGTAGGGTACATGATGTCATTGGCTAGATCATCGACAAGGGTCGAAGGGCACACATGGACATTTGTAGCAATTTGTCTCCTCTCTCTCGTTCTCCCCTCCGGTGTGAGTTTATCTCCTGGCGGAGGGCCTCTTCCGCTTGGAGAGTGGCAACTGTATAACACCCCTCACCTGTTTTCAAAACAAAGACGTGAGCTTGAGCATTTTTGAAAATCATCTCCTTGTTTTCATTCTCAGTAAGTTAGAGCAGGGTAGCCTGAGGGGGAGGTAGAGGGAACTCTGCATAGTGATGTTTAAGTAACTCTGGCATGTTTTAGGAAAATTATGGCAGATTTGCAGTATTGCCTCATAAATCATTTTATTAAACCTGAGAAGGTTCCTCAGTTTGACTGAATGAAAAATGATACACTTTCTTTCTGACTGTGGAACCCAAATGGAGATGTTTGGAAGAATATTCACGTCGTTTTTTTCCATACTTGTTGTCAAGTTTGAAAAAGCCCAACAAAATGAGTCCAAAGAACTATAATACAAGTCTTCTGAAATCATTCAATAACTTTGTGTATGGAAGACTGAATTCGAAAGGCTCATCATAAAATCATGTTGTTCCGTATGACTGACTTTTTCTATGGACCACAAGAAAATCCTTTCTTGATGTCTTTGTTTTCTGGGTTTTGAACCCTGTTGACTTTCATTGTGTGGACAAACATCCCTCAAAATCTCTTCTTTTGCATTCTGCAGAAGAGAGAAAGTCATACAGCTTTGGAACGCCATGAGGGTGAGTGAATGTTTTGGGTGAGCTGTTTCTTGAGTCAATCACAATGTCAAAAAACAAGATTGCGCCCCAGTGCACATATACACACACTTGTTCGATTGTACAGACCTATGAGCAAAGATTTCCCCAGTGCAGTTCAATAAACATTTTATGAGTCCCTGCGCCCCACTAAACTCGGTCGGTATCGAAAACCACTTCACTCGTGAGCCGGCAAATAAGCAAATACCACCTCCCCCTCGTTCTAGTTCTCGTTCTCTCTTTTGCTTTGCAAATGAGTTTCTCGCTCTCCAGCGGCCAGAGTCATCTGTAGGTGCTCTGTGGGCCCCAAACCCTGAAATCTTACAGCTTTAAGGCAAACTGTTTGTTTTTACTGTTTATTTTCTTTTAGTACACGTTTCTTTTTTCAGATTTTTCAGGAGAGGAAATGAACGATGCATGTTCATGCTGGGAACGCCATGTATGCCTAATGTTAGCGGAGTTGACTGAATCATTTTTCCCTCCTCTTCTACATTTGATAAGTTTTATGTTTTCTGTAGGTCTGTACCAGGATTTACATGCTACAAGCTGGAGAGCTTAAGCCTGACTTTCCGAACCCGCGCCCTGAATCCTTCGCACTAACCCACTGAGCATGTGGAACAAATTGTCTCGAATGGGGTATTTTCTTCCTCATGAGGTAGTGACAGTTGATCTAAAATGTTGCGTTTTTTTCCAGGGGCTATAATGGCTTCCCCTTGTAGCGTCTCGGTCTCCGGCCGCCTTCTCCTCCATGTTGACTGCTGCCTTCTGTGGGGCAGAGTGAAAAACTGAGCGGTTGTTGAGTACAAGGTGTCTAAGAGCTGCTCAGAGGTTGTTTGTTCAACATTTTTATTTAACCTCTGACTAAGTGGCTTGTTAACAGGTAAAGATCGAGTCGTGCCTACACAAGAAATCGAGGCAACCAGAGGCATCGTGCCTTGTGGGTATAATGCTAATGTCTGTTTTCTGTGTTTTGACTTTGTTTCTTCTGTTGAGCACAGGAGAAGATATTTTGAAGAATGTTTCAATTGTTTTTGTTCATATAATTAGAACATTGGACCCCTTTGACTTTCATTGTATGACCAAAAAAGCATTTAAAGTTATAGTTCACGCAAAAAATGTCATTCTTATGTTGAATACAAAAAAATATATATTTTGAAGAATTCTGAAGAGCCAAACAGTTGTTGGTCCCCATTGACTTCCATAGTAGGGAAAGAAATACTATGGAAGTCAATGGAGACCATCACCTGTTTGATTGCCAGCATTCTTCAAAATATCTTCTTTTGTGTTCAACAGAAGAAAGAGAAACTCACTCATACAGGTTTGGAACGACATGAGGAATGACAGTATTTTTATTTTGTTTTATCTCTTTAAAAAAATTGAGTTAATAAAACCTAGTAAAGCACGCCGTACAGGTTTAGAATGTCATGAGGTTGCATATTTGATGACACAATTTAAATTTTAGTGTGGACATCCCTTAAAGACACTAATTCTTACCTAGGCCACTTGTGTTGATATAATTCTGACCCAAACATGCACAACGGCTGGTTTATCTGGCCCATTTAAACCCACGACCGCCCAGTGGTTGGTTAACATTATGTTTATAACTGTAACAGAGGGGAGGATAGGAGAGAAAAATTGGGAGTGCGGGAGGTGGAGGGAAGAGGGTGAGAAAACCAAACAGAAGGAGCCCAACCATCACATTCTGGTCAGGGAGCAGCCGGGAAACAAGCCGAAGAATCCAGAAGGGCAGGGTGTGGGTCCGCTTTCGTTCGAACGTAATGTCTTATTGATTCATTTCAGTGCTGTGTGGTGGTGGAGTCAGTTGTGATGGTGGGCTTGCCAAAAGTAATCATGTGCGTTTTTCCTTACTCCTGCCATAGATGTTGATTCAAATTAGCTTTATTTTAATGAAAACTGTGAATGATGATAAGACTTCACTGCATTGATTCCAACTCGTTTGCAGAGTTGCGATTTCGTTTGCAATTTCCAAAGTAAAGCTAAACAAAATGAGAAGTTGTGAAGAATGTTCATGCTGCTCTTTTGCATAAATTGGAAGCAGTATTGTGACCACTCCAAACACCCTAGCAATCACATAAAAACAAAAAGCACTCTGAATGGAGGTTGTCAAGCTCCAAAAAAGCAAGTAGCTTTTTTGAAGCCATACATAAGCTTTGTGTGAGTAGGAGACCAAAAAGTAACTGTAACTGAAAAGTAACTGGACTTGTCGTCTGTCCCCAAATGCCAGTAACTTTTGCATATATTCAGCTGGTTCTCTTCATACAGATGTGTGAATAACCTTTAAAAAGCTACAGCAGGGTAAATGATGACAGTTTTAATTTTGGTGAATTAAAACAGTAAACTAAAGAAAAAAGAAGATCTTCAAAATACAATCTAAGAAAGCATTTTTTGCACAAATGGTCTGGTGGGTATTTGTAAATGTTGCATGCTGGATTCAAACTCATGCCGCCCACAGGAGCACCACAGCTTAATGTGTCAAAGCATGTACGCTTACAAATTAGTGCATTTCTAATCTAAGAGGTGCGCAGACATGGAAACCTTGGGGCGCTTGTTAAATCTGTGCAATGGCTTGAGCATGTGGAGGCTTGAATCTGTATCAAGCAGGGAGGTGAGTGTGCATATGTGTTTATATTTGAGAGAAGCTGGTGTTTTGTTCTCTATTCTCTACATCTCAGCTCTTCTCTCACTGTCTCTGTTATTGCTTTTTCACACCCTTCTCCTCTGGGTTTAAAAGATCTCCGTCGCTCGCTTTCCCCCTCCTCGCTCAAATCCATTCCAGCTGAAACTTGCGTGAATACGCTGTGATCCCCCTCTCGCTGTAGGGCTCGAAGTAATACTCTGTCTATCAAAACGAATATCAGAATCACTTCTTATAATGCTTGTAATTGAATTCATACAGATAAAATTTCCACTCCTAACAGCATGGGCTGAGATGGAGATTTGATAACTCAAGCCCCAAGACTACCAGGCTTAGAGTCAGACTGGGCTCATTTCGAAATGACGGGGAAAAAGTGTGTCTGTACGTGTGTGTTTTGGCTGTAGTTTACAATGAGCTGTATCTTTTACAGACGCAGAACCGCATGAAGTTAATGGCTGATAACTACGAGGATGACCACCTCAAGGCCTCCAATTCTGACCAGACCAATCACAAACCCTCTCCGGATCAGGTGAGCCAATCAGAGTACACCTTACAGAACCACTTTGTTCGTTCTTTATCCTTTACTTCTTCAATAGAGTTTACTGATTGATCATACTTGGGGTTAGTGATTTAAACAAACCCTTAACCCTAAACGTAAGTCCCATGCCATTTATGATAAGGATATGAATTCTGTATTCTTAAGTGAATGGACTTAACTTTCACATCACCATAAAATGGGTTAAAAAAACTTGCACTGAAATGTACACCTTTATTTCTTTCTTTCGTCTTACTCACTCTGCTATCCGATTTACCCCTAAAGGCCGTATCCTGATTTATAAAAAAAGCCATTATAACCAAACATAAACAACAGGAGATTACATATTTCATATCCAATAAGGAACAGTATCCTCAGCTCCAATTTGTGTATTATTTCATATTGGGTCACCAAAAAAAAAAAAAAAGCTCACGTTTTCTCATTCACGAATGTGCGCGCACACACACATCCCTGAGTGTTTTTCTTGGAATAGTTCCGGCACACAGGATGATTCTGGAAGATTTAACTGGCTTTGTTCTTTGTTGCTTTTAAATGTTGAATTCCTTTGCCTTAAGCCTCTCTCATCTGGATGGCTGTCCAACAGGAATTAGTTCATAAGGAGAGAAAGAGGAAAGAATTGACATGATAAAGGATGAATAGAGAGTGAAATTCAAAGAGAAAGGACAGCCTGTTGCATTCTTCTGTCCCAGCTCTCCCAGGAAGCACAAATCCTACTGGTTGTTATGACATGACTTGATGCGCTAAACGCAGTGTGTCATACCTGTCCTTGGACTCCTGGTGTAATACAGTTCAAGTGCTACATCCTAATTCACATGCTGAAAGAAACCCATCAATCAGCAACACTCCACCCTCGACACACATCCATGTATTCCCAACCACATATATGTGTGTGTATGTATGTTAGAGCTCATTGGAACTCCATCTACACACTCGGTCTCCCACGCACACACAGAAATCTGCTATAAAGCTATCCCAGGGACTCTCCCCCATCGCAAACCCTTTTCATTGTCTTTCTCGATTGCCAAGAAAACACTTAGCTCACATTTTCCTGTGATCTTCATTTCTCACTTACATATTTCCAACTCAAATAAGAACACCCTCACACATCAACACCTGAGCCCACTCCAAACCTCCCCGATCGCACTGTTATCACCTAAACATGCCGACTGCAGAGCTGGGACCGACAGGGACCTCAGACGGCATTCATTGCAGGTATTTTCCACAGCCATCCAGGACAGACAGGGTAGAGGCCACGTGTGTTACTCATTTCAAGCTCATACTGCTATGGTTTCAATTCTTGTTGCAGCATAGCCACCCCCTTTTTTGGGCGAAGTCAGTTGCTTTTAATGCTGTTTCACTTTGGTTCAATGGCTAACTAATCACCCTTAACCCTCTGTTGAGAGATGGAGAAATTAATGGGAACGTAGTGTCTTACTCTTATTTATGACATTCAGGTTTTTTTTTTTTCACTGCATGGGAAAAACTCACTGCTGCTCCAGTGTTTGTCAAAGGAAAAATTGGTCACTTAACATGAAATTTCAGTGCAATAAATGACCTGCTCTCACCCACTAATAACTTCTTTCTTTAATCCCATGCTGCCTTGGATTAAACCTGCACTCATTTTCCACCAATAGGACGATGAGGAGGGCATTTGGGCATAGCCAATCACATGCCCTCTCCCAGCCATTTTGTTCAGAAGGGTGAGAAATGTATAAATGGGGAATGACGTTCTTCTGTATTTCATCATGTTAACTGTCTTTGAGTGTGCTTATTTTTTTCTTCTCCAACACTTTCCAGTTCATCCTTTCATTTCTTTCTTCTTTTGGTCTTTTTCCCTTTCTCATTGTTCTAATGTCTTGTAATTTTCCTTCATTCTGTCTGTTTTTTGTCTGCCTCATTTCGGCATCTATATTGGTGCTGATTATGTAAAAATGGTCAAATATGACTTGCAGATATCATACACAGAATATGCTGTCAGAATGTAAATTGACGCATGTCAAACATTTTTCCTTGCATTTTTTTTCCTCCCACATTTTCCCCTTATCCCCATAAAAATAATAATGAAGAATGAGAATGAGGATAAATTTCATTTATTTATTGTTTTATTTAACATTAAATGACATAAAAGGAAAAATAAAAAGCTGCAGAAGCTTTTGCATTTTTATCTTTGTATCTTTAATGTATGTATTTATTTTTTTAGATGTATTATTCCAAAAAATATTGTTTTTCTTGGTGTTCAGAACTAAATCCGAAAAGACCTGCATGCTGTGTTTGCAAAATTGACATATTTGTCACATCTATCATCGTAATTTTATTGTCTGGCCAGTGCAGTTCTTTCTAATATAAATACATTTAAATGCTTCATGTATAAGACCGGTTTAGCTTTGTACGATAAACTATTTTGGTCCTATAATGGGTTGCCACTTCTAATACAAAATCTCAGTCCTAAAACCAAACCAGCTGAAAAGTACTGGTTTACATAGTGTTTTTATGAATAAATAGCTGAAGACTTTAAAATCATGTTTGATTTCGATAAATTACTCAAGCAGCTATTGAATTGACATATCCTTTCCCATCCCTTGTCAAACATCTATTCGGGATTTCTGTCACGCAGACGGTTGAATCCTTCCCTCCACCTTTATTATTTTACACAGACAGCCAAGGAACAAATCGACCCGTCTGCCTTTTGACTGCTCTGGTCTTTTCCTGTCTTTTCCCTCCAAAAAAACAACAACATTCTCTTATTTGCTTCCACACTGACAGTTTTGATGGATGGTTTTGAGGAAACAGATAGACCGTAGAATACATATGAGCTGCACATGTTCAATCCATAGGACACATGCGCAACCACTTGCGTTCTCCCATCAGAGCCGTTGCCCCATGCCCATGGTGATGCTAAATTCCATGTGGCGTTTTGACTGTAATTAATTAGCACGTCGCTCCCCGTCGATGCAGCCCACAGATAACACACGTCCGTCGCATGAACAGTCGCACGCGGTAAAGCGCATATACTGCGAGTGCAATTAGGCGTAGCGGAGCACTGGAGAACAGAGTGGAATTGTGTGAGCTGTGGGCAGTGTCTCAGCAGTGTGAAGGGAGGGTTTTAATCCGAACAGCCGCCCACATACACTGTGTCCTATTTCAGGCAACTAATGGGCCCCTTTCGCTAATGTTTTTGCTTCGTTCGCAGTTCTTAACGTCTAAGCCGCCACGATATATTTCGAGGAAGAATTCCGATCGTCCACTGCACCCACGGTGCCAAACCGTACATGTAGCCGTGACATTAAAGTTGCTCTTTGTGTATCATATGACCATGTAAAACCTGTAATGGCATTTAGCAGAGGAGATCAAGACCCCAAGGCCCCTGAATGTATTAAGGCTCACATAAAGGGCAGCCGTGTTCTCCGAACCGTGTTCTCGGGGCAAGGAACTGCAGTCGTACATACAAGCGCATGATTAGAGAGGGTAATAATCTCAACATGACTCTGATCTCCTTCATGTTGAATTGTGGGTGGTCGAGGCCTATTTAATTGCTCGCCGTTTGGCACGATAACCCACCGCAACCCTGGAACCAGTTTCGCCTATGATGAAACGCAGTCCGTTTTAATCTGACTGTGTGGTGCATCGCTAGGTGTGTATTTACAGATACTCTCTGGCCCCTGACTCTGTTTTGTGTTGTTGTTCTTTAGGGGTTTGCATTTTCTCCTGTGGCTTTGTGGATAATTGATGCATGTCTGCATTTGTTGTCCTCTTCCATCATTCCACTGTCACTGTGTGATGATGTGTGTGGTTTTTCAGTGTTCCGGAGTTCTGGAAATTAACACCCAAGAGTGAGGGGAGCTTTAAACTTTCAGAGTTATTCCTGTTTCACTAACAGAATATTTGTAAGTTCTGCCTTCAGGTAAATGTCAAGACGGACTTAGCTTCAAATGTCAGGAGGACTGACAGAGCATCAACCCTTTTGAAGTAACTTGTCTTCTTGTCTGTTTGTCCTCTTGAGAATTGATTTTGAAAAGATTGCTTCTCAGTCTGAGCCCGGATGTCTGAAGGAAGTGGGGAAAACGTGATGTCCACCACAAACCTGACTTTTCATTTCACTTTCCGCAAAAACCGTAAGGCCCAGAACCGGATGCGAAACATCCTTGTGAGCGAGAAATCTGTCAACCAGTTGTTTCCATCCCAACCAAAACAGGTCAATCCACCACTTTTTTTCCCCCTGTGCTGCATCTGCCTCACTAAATTGCTCATTCCTCAGTCTTTCTTTTGTCACAAGTTTGTTTTCAAAGTGACTCACATATGACACGTTGCCAAAGCGGGTGTTAACACGTGGAGCAGAAAAGTAATGAAGACTCCATTGTCGTGTCACCTCTATTTGACGACCTTAGACATTACTAACCATTTGGACGGTGCGATTCCATGGAAAACTGTGAAACAGAGTTTGGCAATCGCCCGCATATTCCAGGGGTCAGTGGGTACCCGTCCCGCTGGAGCAACTAAGGTGTAACCTCTGCTGAACCCGTCCCATGAGCACAACCACCCACCATTTGCCCACATTATTAAAACTGTCCCGCCCCTCAGTGAGAGAACAGAGACCTCGTTGCTGACTTGGTTTTATTTTTTTTTCTTTCGTCTCAAAAATGGCTCAGTGGTCAGAGGGGGAAAATTTCAACAGCTCTGTTTTAGTCATTAATATGAACCCAAAATGCATGTTTGCTTTCTTATTTGCCTTTTGTACTTGCATTGTTTATTCCAGCTTGACTTTTTTCTTTCTGTCAGTTCCAACTGATTCCAGTCCAAATATTTATAATTAGATTAAAATGGGAAACATGTGGCGGCGAGGGAAGTTGCAGGGGGTCGTTGTTGAAACCTTCCCACCTCCATATGATTTCAATATAAAACTGGCCTCTGGCTCCATGCGCCTGGTGCAGACAGGAGGGTAGACAGTGGTGGGGCCCTCACTCAGTCTGGGGGACTTCGTTTGGCAGAGCACAAACTTGGGGTTTTTGCGGAGCCCCTGAACCATGCTGCCCCACTTCCTGTACCATGAAACTGAGATCTACTTCCCTGGAATAGAAGAGAGTCACTGTACCCCAAATGGCTCAATCGGTCACTCTCCGAGAGGAATCGCTTCTCCGTTTTTCTGAGTGAGAGCATGCCATAGGAAATGAGGGAATAGGGTGTCATTGGAAACATACCCTAGCTCCTTACAAGGGGTCGGAGGTCATTTGACGGATGGCCGTTGCTCACAGAGTCTCGGGAGAGGCCAGTAGAGCGAAATGACTCTGAGCCAATCAAGCGTGCGACAGATATCAACCAGTCGGTCCCAGCAGCACGCATGCGGCGGGTTTTATCTGACCCCGTAATCGGAGCCTCTCGCTCGGCTTGATGAGAGACCGATGACTGCCCTTGGAGACGAGATGAATGGCTGTAGTTCTGCAGCAGCTACGTTTGAATAGGCCAATCGGAAGAGAGTTGAGACGGCGGCATTTAAGCACTGAGATGATGTCATGAAGGATGAGCTCACCTATAAGGGCTCATATAGGAGTGTGTTGAATCTCTCCTCTGTCAAGGCTTCTGGCTCAACGTTCTCTGCTGGATCCTGAGAGAGACTCTGCTTAGCATCAGCCGGATAGGTGATGACTTCCCCCGCCACCTCTGGTTATCACGGAGTATGTCAATATATATATTTTCTTGAGAAGAATTCTGAGCTGGCTCATTGGGAGATGGTACATGTTTGGGGAGGTTAAGTTCGCTAGTCGTATCAGCAGTTATCTCAACATATTACGTTTCTCACAATTTCCAGTCCAGCTATTAATAGTCCCTGGCTTTTACCGCAACATTTGTTAATTTTTGAAGATACGAAGGTGCCGCTTTTGATGTGCGCTTTCTCCTTCATTCTTAATGTTCCTGCTCTCCTCTCTTTCTCTCTCTCAGGCATAACGTTGCTTTTTTTGGGCAGTTTCGTTTGCCCAGTCTTGCTTCACTGCCTGACTGTCCTGCTTTTTAAGGCCTCAGCAAACCACACGTCTTGGCCTGCTCTCCCAGGATGCATCACTCAAGAAAAATACATTTTAATGGCGCATCCGTGTTTCTGGTTTCCCTCTTGGAACTAGGCAACCCAAGGACATACTGGCCAGCTGGGTTCTGCTTGCCTGGTCTATGTCAGAGGGTAAACTAGGAAAATAGACTAAAGATGTCAATCGAACCACAGCATTTCTAGTGAATGCTGAACAACGAAAAAAAACCTCTTTTTTGTTTGCGCCCCACCATTGCATCAGTTCTCCCTTCTGAATCTTGAAATTGATTTTAGGCTGTCATTAATTGGTGGGTGCTGGCAATAATAAAAGTATGAATTTCTGTTGTTGACCTCAGAATTACCAAATGACTGCGAACAATCCTATCAAAACAAATAATCGCGCGACTCCACCCTCCTCAAACCCGCTGAACCCAGCGTGGCTACGATTTCTGCGCAAGCTGCTGAAACAGTAAAGTTCGAGGCTCATTGTGGCGGGGATTATGTGGTCGGAACGTTTTGGCCCCCTGGTCCAGGGCGCCATTTCTGGATGTGTTAACGGGCGGACGTGGGAGCCCTACCCTGGGCGCTGCGCCCGTCGGCTTCCCTCTCCAGGTTAGGAGGGGAAAGTGCTCATAATATTACTCAGTAATGGTCCATGACCATGAGCAGTGGAAAATCCTTGCGACTTTAGAGTGTCTGCTAACTGATAACGCAATTGTCTGAGCGTTTCCCATCCAGAGAAATACTGAAAGGAATGGATATATTAAAAGGGCGAGTTCCATGCATGTTAACCATACTCATTGGAAAACAATGCATCTGGAAGTTGTGCTGTCTTTGGTTATGCGATATTTCCCTGGGATTCATCACTGGAAACGTGTTGATTTGTTCACTTCCAGATTGTTCTTGTTTTTACTAGGGCTGCTTAGACATGTTGCGTCCTAATCTCCGCCCGCTGAATGTTAGCTTCATACTGCTAATAAACTCCCTGCGGCATGTCAATAGGACTTAATGCTTTCCAGAGCTGTGGATGGGGGGCCTGGAGCAGGTTGAGCCCTCCTGGCCCCCCTGCGGACGCCACTGCTCTGATTTAAGGCTGATAGGAAAGAGCTGGCTCAGATTCTGCACCCTGCCTAAGCTGTCCAACAACCACCTTAAATCTCCCAGTTCATTTAGCACTTAACCAGCCGTGGACGGAATGAGCGCTGGAGACCGGACGGGTGGAAACTACAGCACTGCTCCCTCTCCTTTTATTTCTTCCTCCTTTGCTGCTTCTTCCTTTTTGTCTCTTCCCCCACAGTCTGTTTCCGTTTACCCAGCTCTCCAATTAAGCCTAAAATCGAGGGCCTAGAACTACCTCTATTATCAGTTAATAAAAAGGGAAACCTGCCATGTGTGGTTCACACTTAAGAGGTGTTACGGGTGAACATGTTACACATAAGTGTAGAGATATCTTACCAAACAGGACACAAGTGCACGTGTGAAATTAGGGCTAGGTGGAGCGATGGTGTATACTGAATAAATATAAAATATGTATAGATAACATATATGAAAAGAGTTAAGATACCACACTTTTTTAAAATATTGAATTTATAATGTGAACAATTTAGTTCAAATGTATCGCACATACTTTAAGTCTTTTATATTTAAAAGTTAATTGTTCATGGCCATTTTTTGTAATATTTCAAATGTAATGATTTAATATAAAACATTTAATTATTTATCATAAAATCATAAATAATATTATATTGCAAATTAAATAGATATAAATAATTATATTCAGGGTTATTATAGTTAACTAAAACTGAAACTAAAACAAAAATACAAAGAAAACCGTTTTTATTACTTGAAATAGAGCAAATATTAACTGAAATTTAAAAAAAAAAAAATTAAAAGTTTAAGCTTTTTTACTAGCCAACATTCCTTGTTTTACTTTAACTTTATATACTAAGATAAAATTAAAACTGAAATTAAAATTAATAAAATCAATTTTTTTAAATTACTAAAACTTTATCTAAAATTAAAATGAAAATGGAAAATATTAAAATAAAAATTGTTTCAAAATATTAATGAAAACTTTACAGTATAGTAAAATAACCCTGATTATTATATTATATTATATTTTTAGATTTTGTGCACACTGTCTAGGCCTATGTGAACGTATATCAATTTCTCTTTGAACCACTGAGCTGTTGACACACTTCTTCCACACCTAAATTATTCCTGTCTCTGAGGACCAGGTGTGATAGCAGAGGATTGTGTATTTCTTACCTCTGAGCCAGAGGGAGTCTGTTAGAGCCATCTCTACCAACTCTAACACCCTTGAACCCAGCTAGAGCCCCATTCTCAGTCTCTCTGTTTCCTCTGCTCCCCGTCTTTACATGCGTAGCGGCGTAAGTCTTCTGGTGTTGAGTGCTACACAGGGGAAACCCTTTGACCTCAGGATGTGGTTCTCCTTAGATCTCTCCATCCACAGCTGTTCTCAAAACTCCTTTTCTTGTGGAGCACTGACAGTAAGACGAGAGAGTTATCCCAAAAGTTGGGGCTGTTTGTGAACATGAGGCCATGGGAATCTCTCTGCAACAAAACTGCTCCAAGTCACTTATAATACCTGGAGAAAGCTATCTGTTAGCATTCCCATTCGTCATAACGGCAGTTGCTCTGCTATCCAGGCAGACCTTGATTCCTCAAGGCATAAAACTATAGCAAAGGAGACTGAAGTTGGTCAAACAACAAAAATAATGCAAACAGCAGAAAGCCTTTTAAGACCTCAGATGAAAGATGCCATTAAAGAAACAGACTCAAGTCAAAGGTCTTCCTTGTGTCGTAAGTTTAAAGTCAAATGTGACACATTTATAGTTAAGATTTAAATCTTCCGTCCATGGTTTTCAGAGCTCCCTGTAGTTATGCTCAGATCTGGCTTTAAGTCATTAACTCGTCTGGTTTGCCCTCACAGTGGGGTAGATGTTCTGGAGCTTTGCTACATGTTCACCCCTTCCTCTGCTTTCTCGTCAGCACACCCGGTTAATGATGCCCCTCAACCTCGGTCTGAAGAGGTCAAGACCTCCTTTCACCCCAACACCCCTCACCTTCAGGGTGACGACCCCCACAGCCACTGCTCCCACCTCCTGGAGCGAAACTACAACCCACACGACAGCTTTACTTCCCTTTTCCAGAGGCTAATTTCTTTTTGGCAGTTTTGAGTCTTTTTTGCTCATTACGCACAAACACACAATGAATGGAATGCCGTCCCTAGACTCCAGCCTTCATGGTCTGTTTAAATGGCGCTATGATGGTGACACTGGGAGTTGCTTGGTGTAAAAATTCCCTCCGTCCTTCTCCAGAGTCAACAGTAACCTGCCCTGGCTTTTTGTCCTGCTTTCCCCCACCCAGTGCTATTAAAGACCTGCTTATTCTATTAGGCAGAGACTGGGAGAGCTTTGGCATGTAAGTCAACAGTCATAAACCCCCCCACCGGTATAAATCTAATGGCATTTATATAAAAACCTGCGTAAATAGGTGACGAGGCTCTAAGTTCATAAAAAGCTACAGCAACGGAGCCCTGACATGCATAAATCTTGCATCTCTTAAAACATGAGTGCTGTTGTAATTTTGTAGCTTGTGAGAGAGAAAAAGGCATTGTAGGACCTTTTTGATAATTGACTTTGACCAAAAAAAAATTAAAATCTCTCTCTCTACACACACTTTTTTTTTTTTACATTTTAGATATTTATTTTTAATGTTTTAATACATATTTTTGCTATAAAAGCAGCATGCATATATCTTTTTGTTGCTTTTTACTTTTTGTTTTGAATAAAATAGATTTTTTTCTTATTCTTTTTTACTCTATATTTTACTAGATATACAGGTGCTGGTCATATAATTAGAATATCGTCAAAAAGTTGATTTATTTCACTAATTCAATTCAAAAAGTGAAACTTGTATATTATATTCATTCATTACACACAGACTTATATATTTCAAATGTTTATTTCTTTTAATTTTGATGATTAGAGCTTACAGCTCATGAAAGTCAAAAATCAGTATCTCAAAATATTAGAATATTTACATTTGAGTTTGAATAAATGACCATCCCTACAGTATAAATTCTGGGTATCTCTTGTTCTTTGAAACCACAATAATGGGGAAGACTGCTGACTTGGCAAAGATCCAGAAGACGAACATTGACACCCTCCACAAAGAGGGTAAGTCACAGAAGGTCATTACTGAAAGGCGTGGCTGTTTACAGAGTGCTGTATCAAAGCATATTAAATGCAAAGTTGACTGGAAGGAAGAATTTGGGTAGGAAAAGGTGCACAAGCAACAGGGATGACCGCAAGCTTGAGAATACAGTCAAGCAAAGTGATTCAAACACTTGGGAGAGCTTCACAAGGAGAGAACTGAAGCTGGAGTCAGTGCATCAAGAGTCACCACGCTCAGACGTCTTCAGGAAAAGGGCTACCAAGCCACTTCTGAACCAGAGACAACGTCAGAAGCGTCTTACCTGGGCTGTGGAGAAAAAGAACTGGACTGTTGCTCAGTGGTCCAAAGTCCTCTTTTCAGATGAAAGTAAATTTTACATTTCATTTGGAAATCAAGGTCCCAGAGTCTGAAGGAAGAGTGGAGAGGCCCAGAATCCATGTTGCTTGAAGTCCAGTGTGAAGTTTCCACAGTCAGTGATGATTTGGGCTGCCATGTCATCTGCTGGTGTTGGTCCACTGTGTTTTCTGAAGTCCACAGTCAACGCAGCCATCTACCAGGAAATTTTAGAGCACTTCATGCTTCCTTCTGTTGACAAGCTTTATGGAGATGCTGATTTCATTTTCCAGCAGGACTTGGCACCTGCCCAGACTGCCAAAAGTACCAAAAGCTGGTTTAATGACCATAGTGTTACTGTGCTTGATTGGCCAGCAAACTCGCCTGACCTGAACCCCATAGAGAATCTATGGGGTATTGTCAAGAGGAAGATGAGAGACACCAGACCCAACAATGCAGATGAGCTGAAGGCCATTATCAGAGCAACCTGGGCTCTCATAACACCTGAGCAGTGCCACAGACTGATCGACTCCATGCCACGCCGCATTGCTGCAGTAATTCAGGCAAAAGGAGCCCCAACTAAGTATTGAGTGCTGTACATGCTCATACTTTTCATTTTCATACTTTTCAGTTGGCCCAGATTTCTAAAAATCCTTTCTTTGTATCGGTCTTAAGTAATATTCTAATATTTTGAGATACTGATTTTTGACTTTCATGAGCTGTAAGCTCTAATCATCAAAATTAAAAGAAATAAACATTTGAAATATATCAGTCTGTGTGTAATGAATGAATATAATATACAAGTTTCACTTTTTGAATTGAATTAGTGAAATAAATCAACTTTTTGATGATATTCTAATTATATGACCAGCACCTGTATATCTAGTTAATAAAGATTAAGATATGCATTTTATGTATTATTTATTTTTGTTTTTTGGTTTTGAATCAAATTGAATTTTTCTTTTAATTTTTTACTTGATAATTTGCTCTATATATGAAGTGAAATGTTTTTAATCTAGTTAATAAAAATGTTTATATATTTGCAATTTTGTATATCTTAGTTACCTTTTACTTTTTGTTTTGAACCAAACTGAAATTTTCTTATTCTTTTTCATGTAATATTTTACTAGATATAATAGGGATGTTTTAATCTAGTTACATTTTAAAATATAATATGATTTTTTATCTTTTGTTTCTTAATTTTGAATCAAATAGATTTTTTGTTTTTGTTTTTACTTATTTTTTACTAGATTAATTAAATGCTATATATAATAAATATTAATATATATGTGATTTATTTATTTTATAAATGTTATAGTACTGTAACTACCCACCGGCCTTGTCAGTGTCTCGCAGGTTTGAAGCTTTGCAGTCCCTCCTTATCTTTATCCCCTTAACACTCATGGACGCGCAGCGCAGCGAGACTGAAAGAGGATAGCCCAATAAAACTCTCAGCCACGGGAAAGGATGTGCGCCAGGGCCCGGCTACTGTGAGAGAGGCCCGCGATCCACAGATCCTCCCCCACCCAGGCGAGCTGCTCCGAGCTGGGCTTCCTGAGCAGCCGGGCCTCCGGAGTCTTTGAGGAAGGAGCCAGTGGCTTGTCTCTGATGGACCGCCTGACTGACAGCATTGATCCAGGCTCCTGCCTCTCAGTGTGGGTATCGAATGGCGCCCGATGAGCTGATAGGTGATAAATGAGAGGGAGAATGTGAAGGAGGCCGGTCATTGTAGAGGGGTCTGACTTCTCTTTCCCCCTGCTCTTTTTGAGGAGGGGTTCTCGAGTTATGACAGTGCCAGGTAGGAGTAGGTATGCAACACACTGCAGCATCTGGTGAAGACAGCTTCTTTTAGAGGGGACATAATGAAAGAGAGCAGACGGACAGATTCCTCAGTGAACCTTTTGCGAACACTGGTCTTTAGGCGGGAGCCGGAGTGTGAGGTTCAAGAAGGTGATCGATGTTGCAAAGAGCAAGAGAAAAGGCAAGGGTCTTTGTGGTCGGTACCCACAGTCTATTGATATTTTTGTCCTTAGAGGGTCGGTAGAGCGTCCCAGGAGTCCTGACTCTGACTTTTCTCGGTCACTGTCACATCAACAGTCGTTCAGTACAAGTGATTGAGCTTTTTTTGTGTGAGGACGCACTTAACAGTGTTCTTAGTGGGTGTATTTTCAGTGACATTGTGAGAACCTGGGGGTGGGTGAAATAAACAATTTCCTTAACACTTTAGGACCAATTCTCACTTTTAACTAGTTGCTTATTAGCATGCTTATTATTAACATATTGGCTGATTATTAGTACATTTTAAGCATTTAGTCTGCATGACCATATTCTACATCCCTAATCCTGCCCAATAGCTAAACTTCACAACGGCCTTACTAACTATTAATATGCTTCGAATTAGGAGTTTATTAAGGCAAAAATCATAGTTAATGGTTTGTTAATGGTCAGAATTGGACCTTAAAATAAAGTCTGACCACAATTACTTATCACATTAGATATTTTAAATTACAACAACAGTATATACTATAACAATACAGTTGTTTTTGCTGGAAGAAAATGTAACCTAAAAACACAATTTAACCCTCTTTTAATGCATCAAAATTAATTGAAAATTAAGTGAATATATACACTTAACAACAGTATACTGTACACAACATATCACACACAATTTATGGAAATGTAACCATTAAAAATGACAGTGCATATTTTTATTTAATATTTTTTAATTAAAATTCAGCCACAAATTGTCTTGGATTTTTATATTTATATTTTATCAAGTTTTTTATATTTTAATTTTGTTGTGATTATAAAAATGTTTTTATTAACTTTTTTTATTTTAATGGAAGCAAATAGTCTGCCATCATTATAAAATAACTTCAAAAAGCAGATCATAACACGAGAGTTATAAACAGGATTGGAAATACTAATTATTAAATTTGATTTTGTGTACCACATTTAAAGCAGTTGAAAAGTAGCCAATATATGCACTGCATTTTCATGTCTGTGACAAAAAACAGAGAGTGGATTGCAGAATGTGCTTATGTTCAATAATATGGAAATAAAACAAACAATAAGCCTATGTTGACTTCAAAAGCCCAATATAAGAACATTAATTGATTGATGATGATTTTAAATTACCTGTAAGTTAATTTTGGGGCTTTCCAGCTAATATTAATATATGTGATTAAAATCCATTTAGTTAATTAATTGACGTATCAGGTAATTAATTCGATTTAAAAATTAAATTGGCAGACCTTCTCTTGTAGACATCTTGGATCGAATAGATCATTTTTCCAAGACGTCATGCCTGGCATGATGGGTAAACAAGGACCCACATCCATCCATCGTGTGTGTCCAAAGCAAGACGAGACAAATGGCGCTTTGAGTGGAAAATTCCCCTGTTGTAAATCTGTCACCTGGGGATGATATTTGTTTCTGTTATCGTTGCATTATTTATGATCTCAGTCTACCACAGGACTTTTTTTTTTTTTTTTTAAACAAAAAAAACAAAAACAAACAGCAACACGGGCGCAAGCCAAACAGTTATGACAGCACCCAGTTGACAGAAAACATCACCAGTTATGACAAGTCCAATGTTAACCCTATGCTAACTAGCGCTAGGCTAACTGTGACTATCCTCAAAGTCTGGTCACGACACTATCATACACATTTCTTGACTTTACCACTAACCTG
This sequence comes from Onychostoma macrolepis, assembly GCF_012432095.1. Classification (NCBI taxonomy): domain Eukaryota; kingdom Metazoa; phylum Chordata; class Actinopteri; order Cypriniformes; family Cyprinidae; genus Onychostoma; species Onychostoma macrolepis. Next base: position 29,354,150 of record NC_081158.1, on the reverse strand, counting down.
ATTCCAGGTAATGAAGCGAGAGGACTGTTTATCGGCATTCTGTCACCAAAGAGGTATTGACTTGGTAGTTAAAACCAGAGGTTGACGGATAGCATGTTTGGGCATTTGTCTACAGATGAGAACTGGAGTCCGTTCATCCTTTCTAAGAGCAGATGGGTAGGAAGAGAAGGGAATAAACGTCAAATCCCATCACTTGTTGGGCCTTTTTAAAGCTTATTAGCACACAGCATTCTTTCAGTCAAGCATGTATGTAGCAAGTCTCTGTTTATGTGGCACCATCTTTTTATTTTAACTCAGCTGTTTTTCTGAGCATATCCACCCAGCCGTTCTGTCACTGTGGTTTGGAGGGCTTCTATCAGACCACCTTTTTAAGGCCCCGTCCCTCTTTCTGTGGTTGCCAGTCAATCCGGAGGCCCCATATATCCTCCGCTTGGCTGAGATACAAGACCTGACGGAGATACGGAAGGACATATACAACTGTTTCCGATCCGGCTTTGATACGAAAGGCCGTGCCATTGGTCTGCTGTGTGTCACGTAGTTAAATGTAGACTTTTTTTGTCAGAGCTGATTCAACAGATGAATTCCTGCCTTATTATTCATTCACCATGAGGCAGGGGTTTGAGTTTTGGCACCCAAATGTGCTTTAGTAGGTTTTGGAGGCCAGGCCGTGCTAGACCGTAGACTAACAAGAGCATGATGTAGGTCTGCTGCTCCGGTTCTATGCAGAGACCCAGTTTGCGTCGTCTAATTGGTTCCAGAGAACCGGCGGCCTGCTTTAGCCTTTCTTTCTCTCTCGTAAGCTCTTCAACCTTGGTCTTCCTCCACCTTCTTCCATCTCTTTCTTTCACAGTTTTGTTTGATCGCGCTCCGTGGCCAGGGTCCACCCTAGAGAGCCTTCATGGCCCCCGGCAAGCCAACGAAAACAGAATAACATTCTGCCCTGGAAAGATACAGATGGGGTTAATAAGAATTAATAAAGTGTGGGGACACAAATGTTCCTGCGAGCTCGGGCCGCTTCAGACCAAAGCAGACTCTGTCCCTGTCTTTTCTTACATCTCTCTCATCACTCACTCTTTCTGTTTAGCCTCCGTTTCCTCTCCCCGCTTCTCGACAATCAGGTAACTGTATTTACTTTCTGCTATTGAGCGATGAGGAGCGTTCGCAGAGCTCCCTAAGCCATACTATGTTCTCAGCCCTCTTTGAGCAGGTATTTATAAGGGAACATTTCAATAGATCTTCTGCTGTCTTCTGTTGTACTGTAGTATTTCAAAAGCATTGCTCACCTCTCCCATCCCAGAATTTATGGATCCGCCATTGCAGCCCAAATCCATCTTCAATCCAACATCTTGATTCGTATAAGAGAATGTGAAAGGTCTTGGTTTGAGACCTATTCTTTTACTCAGCTTTGCATTATTGTGAAGAAGTTTTATCACTTGTAGCAGAAAATATTCGCTAACAATATAATATACAAGATTGTATTAGCATTTAATCATATTATCTTTTTTATTTTATTATATTTTTAATAAAAGATGGGGCGATATGGGGGCGATATGACACCCCTAATATATATATATATATTAGGGGTGTCAACGTTAACGCGTTAACGCATGCGATTTAATCAAATTTTTTTAACGCGTTAATATTATTTTAACGCAAATTGAATCGCTTGATAAGGTTTGACCCCAACTTCTTCCTGTCATCGCAGCGCGGAAGGTTATCTATCATTGTGTGATGAGGGTACAGCGAACCAGTGTTGCCAGGGCAGCAGCACAAGTGGCCTATTTTGAAAATACAGTCGCGGGAAAAAAGACAGAGCCGTGGGTTGCGGTTTTTTGGGCTACTTTTTTAATGTACCGCGGCAGCCCAAAGTGTATATAGACAAATAAAAAAGATCCTTTTACTAATGTGTATTATACTTGAAATGTATCCCTTGCAACTTAAGAACGGAGAGGCGGTTAACAGCCAGAGCAGCAGAAATAAACATGACAACAGCCACTATAGATTATATGTAAGGGATAATATATATATATATATATATATATATATATATATATATATATATATATATATATATATATATATATATATATATATTAGGTGGCACAATACATGTATTAATACCGAACCGTCACGGTACGGGCGTCTCGGTTCATTGCATGAGGCCTTACGACGAATACAGGCAATTCACCCCCAATCCAGAAGGGGGTGTCCGCAGTAATGCAGCACTGTTTGATAACCGCCAGCAGAAGAACAGCGAATGCCATGAGTTGCGCGCTTGAAAACAAAGCCATACATACATACATACATACACACACACACACACACACACACACACACACACACACACACATGTTCGTTTTTGTGAAAAGTGGGGACATCCCATAGGCGTAATGGTTTTTATACTGTACTTACTGTATGTGCTATTGCCCTACACCTAAACCTACCCCTTACAGGAAACTGCATTTCAACTTTCCCCAAAAAAACCTCACTCTGTATGATTTATAAGCGTTTTGAAAAATGGGGGACATGGGTCAATGTCCTGAAAAGTCACCTTCACCTTGTAATACCTATGTCATACCTTTGTCATTATACAAATCTATTTCCTGACTTTTCACAAAACGCACACACACACACACACACACACACACACACACACACACACACACACACACACATACACACATACACATACACATACACATACATACATACATACATACACATGACAATGAACAGCATTTATCATTCATTCAGCAGTAATAATCTAGGTTAATATAAATGTTTACTTTATACTAAATGCTTTTTGTTGATTTTTAATAATTTCATAATAATAATAAAAAAAATATATATATATATATATATATATATATATATAATAAAAATGTTCATTATGACTTTTAATCAGTAACGTTAGTACTCCATAATTCTTAACATGTAAAATTGTACCAAATTTCATATATTATATTATTATATGTATGAACCTACAGCTTTCCGTTCCTGTTCAGGCCTTTAAGTGCTAGGCAACGACATGCAAAATAAAGCATACAACAAACTCTCATTCACTTCGACACAAACCGCATGTTGCTATTTATCTCATTTTTAGATTGATGTGAAAACAAATGTGATGGCTCAATCACGCATTGTACCAGAATTCTTTGTTGAAGCCAGTAGGATACACACATGGCACAAAGACATATGGTTTCTGGATTTTCTCCCACACAAGTGTATGTTGGATTTTGATGGATATGGAAAAGCCGTGTGAGTGTCTGCTGTGTGTATAGAGATGTTTTGTAAAGACCGGGCATCTGTCGGCAGCGGTCCAGGTAACTGAGATTGTTTGTCTGTTTTCCTGGAATGGGAATATTTCTCCTGACACTTTTTTATTATACCACTGTTCTCACTGTGATTCATGTGTTTCAGCTGTGGTCTATCATCCATAATCATCCGCAACCTTTCACTGAATATTGTTCTTTTTTTCACCCCTCCTTTTTGAATACATTCATATGTGACAAAGCTGAATATGAACTCTGTGTTCTGGCTTGCTAAAAGTGTTGTTTACGTGTCATTTTAGCATGCGTCTGCATACCCGCCGTTTTATCTCCCTGGCTCGTGTCCAGATATCTCATTCTTGAACGGTAGAGGAAAACTGAGATTAAAATGACTCTTTATCTCTAACCCATTTCCTCATTCCTGTTTTTGGACAGATTATCCCCCCACTCATAGACCTCAATCAAAACCGCAGTAAGCTGAAACTGTACATCGGCCACCTCACGGCCCTGTGCCACGAGAGAGACCCCCACATCCTGCAGGACCTGGCCCCGCCCTCCGCATACCACCGCAGCCAACAGGACGCCTGGGAGGAGGAGCTTCAGAAGATGAGCCCCGAGCAGGTAAGAAAGGGTGATACTCTTTTCACTGAAATGTATCACTTTTTATTGTATGTATCCATTGATTATGGTGACCTATATAGTGTTGCTCCATTCGCAGTTATGTAAAGGTGAACACTTTACAATAAGGTTTAGTGCATTAACATGAACTAATGCATTAGCTTGCATGAACAGATTAATTAAATTTTTTTTTTTTTTTAAATACAAATTTTTAATTCTTAAGTTGTTCATGGTACATTAACTCATTTTAATTTGTGTGTATGTATGCAAGTAAGTATTATGTAAAACAATAGATAAAATTGTGATTGTTTGTAGGTGTAAACAAAAAAACTTTAATTTAATGTGAAAATTAACTTAAACCAAGATCAAAATAATTTAAATCTATTAAAAATAATACATATAAACAAATGTAAAAGTAGTAAAATATTATTAATTATTAGTTCATAATATCTGTGCATTAACTCATGGCACCAATTTGAACCTTATTGTAAACTGTTACCGTAAAAAACACTTCATAGTTGAGTTTTTCAGTGGATCCCAATTATGAAAAGGTTAACACTTGACAATAAGGTTCAATGCATCAACATGAATTAATGCATTAGCTTGTATGAACAGCGTTCATTAATCTAGGTTAATATATATTTTTTAATACAATTTTTCATTTTAAATTTCTTCATATTAGTTTAACTCATTTTAATTTGTAATATGTATAATATATTTATATATTTAAAGTAAAAACAATATTTGTATATATTTTACTCTATTTTATATTATTATTACTATATAAAACAATACAGATGTAATATATTATATAATTATTGTATCAATATAAGCATGTATTAGTTTGAAGATGTAAAGATTAAGATAAACCAAGATCAATTGAAAAATGATTCATGTAAACAAATGTAAAAGTAGTAAATATATTGTTCATTCTTAGTTCATAATACCTGTTGCATTAACTAATGGTACTAAACTGAACCTTATTGTAAACTGTTACCATAAAAACTTTGTAGAGGATAGTTTGGTCCTCAAATCAATGTAACTTTTTATACATCTTGCCTTTTCTTCACGACTCAACTTAGCACATAAAGTTTGTGTATTTATGCGTATATGCACACTCAAGGTACCGTAAGGTTTCTCGGGTACTTGGATTTGTCACCCATTGATTATTGGAGCCATCTGGCCTGGCCCTCACGGCCCTTAGCTGACGCTAACGTTCGCTGTCTATAAATCTCCTATTGGCTTTAAGAATCAGTCCGGTGCTGTGTAAATGCCATTAGTCCTCTTTATAGAGTGGAATGTGTTCCTACAGAAAATAAATAGTCCAATATATTGTATTTTATTAGCTTCATTTACTGTTACTTTAACAAAAGAAAACCAAAAAGCTACCCAAGGCTCACTTAAAAGACGGGGGAGAGCCAAGAGCGGAGGAGGGGGGGTGAGAAAGACGTTAAAAAAGAAGAGCAACTGGAATGGCGCGATAAAGAAAAGGAGTGTCAGCATTTGGACGGCGAAAGAGAGAAGCGTTTGAGGAGGTAGTGGCTGGATTTAGTCTCTCCATGATGAACGATCCCCTCTCTGTAATAAATGCATGCGTGGATCCGTTTTCTGCACTTCACTTTGAACCCATTGCCATACCTACCGTAACAGTAAATTGTCTGCAAACGGACACTGGGTTTAGTCCCTGCGTCTGTGTGTCCCGGTTCTGCATCCATCCCCGATGCTTTTTGTAACATCAGAAAAATAAATTGTCTGGAAGTCTACATATACATTATACTCACTTTAAATCGGCCCCATTCCTCAAGAGGAGAGGAGAGTGATCTGCTGTGATGGTGCCAAGGCTCATACAATGCTCATGTGTTTCACTGCATGGGGAACTATCTGCTTGGCAGGTTTTTGGCTTGCTCTGACATTATTGAAATGCATTTTTTATGTGGGCTGCCTGATGACAAGCCTTTGGCCAGCGAACAAATAATGTTTAAGATTTTTAGTTTGCTGCAAGTAAACTTTGTTCCAAAAATTGGCACTTTCAAGGGACCCCCCTCCAGTACTTGTTTAAAATGAAGTAGAGAGACGTCTGTACATTTATTTTCCTTTGAGAGAGACAGCTTTCATCAGACTGTACGGACGGACTGAAAAGTTGCCTGGCCTTTTCAAACTGAGTGTTGCCACTGGTCAGCTGAGGCTACTGCGCTATGTAAACATGAGGTCTGATTTTTGGTTTTTGAATTGAACTCCTGCCCATGATGTGCTTAAAAGGGACTAAAATTTCCAGAATAATGGTCCTCAATCGCAGTCTCAAGCCCTTCACTAGTGGCTATCCTGAAAAGTGCTGTCGAACTCTGTTTTTGCTCGGTCTCTCCAAACTGTTATTCCTCACAGACCTTCTCTAAGGTCAACGATTCTGTGTTTATTTTGTCCAAACTATCATTGACAGTGTTTAGAAAGCAATGCTGTCTTGGGGGGGGCGATAAGAACTCCTGGACCTTCACGCCAGGTTTTTGACTCATTTGGGTCCTCAGATAAATTGGTGAGCACGGAGCACATGAATTATGTAGGATTGTTCAAGAGCGTGCAGGTTTGTGCAGGGTTGCAACACTTGGCAGAGTTGTTTCAGCTTGGCCAACATGCCAATTTCGTGTCGGACACATTAAGGCAGAGATAATGAATATTTCAGGTTTCACCGGTTAGGCTTTACCTCTCAAACGGTTACACATATATCAGGATTTTTTTCTCTCCAAATCCAATAGCTCGGAGATATTTAGCATTTCGCATCCATATGGTATCCACATGTACGGGATCCTGCTCATTCTTCAGTTACATGTCCTGCATGTAAGACACAATCCGCTTGAAGACACTTTTGGTCTTTCTCTGATGGTGGAATCACTTGCAGATGGTGGATTGGACGAGTTGCCGGCGTTCACAAGCCCGTTTGATTGATGTCTTCTTTGACCTCTCTTCTTTTCTTTGCGTTGGGAGTGTAGCACATTACATTAGCGTTCTCTCCGCGCTGCAGTTCGCCCATTTAGATCCCTTCAGCACGGAAGATGCCAGAACGGGCCCGTTTGGCCATGACAGGCTCAAATTGACGAGAAAAGTCTGGGCTCATTATTGGCTTATTTAGCGTGTTCTGTTCAGTCCATTATTGTTAGTAACGTCCACATGAATTTACTTGTGGTGTCTTTTGATGGCACGTATGTCTCTCCGTAGTCTCGATTTGGGAGGGGGCCCTTTGCTAATCATCATTCTTATAAACAGAGTTATTAGTAGCTAATTGAATAGCCTTTTGTGGCACAGTCGCCATCAAGTCCATAGAGGATTGAGGTTGGTGTCCGCTATGCCCAGTCCTCTACTAATGACAAGCCTCTTGCATTCAGAATGTGCTTTAGTATTTACGAGGGGCCGCACACTGTTTGAGCCCTTGCCCTTTCTTTGAAGCTAAACATTGATCTTTTAATTAACAGTTTTTATGGGCTTCCTTTTTACTGGCCTGGCACTCCAAGCTGGCACTGAGCTGGGTAATGTAGGACTTTGGTTTTTTTACCCTGATTTCCTTTGTCTCTCTCTCGCAGTTTATAGCTTATAAAGACAGTGTTTCCTTTTCGTTTCTCTTCTCTTAAAGTGATAGCTCACCCAAAAGACATTTCTGTCATCATTTACTCACTCATGTTGTTTGCCTTTATAAATTTCTTCTGTCGAACGCAAAAGAAGCTATTTTGAAGTATGTTCTCTTTTTTTCATCCATGCAATGCAATGATTGTCAATGGGTTCTAGAGTAGTTTTGGACCCCGTTGACTTTCATTGAGAGAACAGTTGGAACATTCTTCGAATGTATCTTGTGTTTGTTTTCCAGGACTTTTTGGGCTTTTTTCTAAAGCTCTTGTCCCTTCACTCTTAATGGTGACTGGCGGAGTTACTCTGACAGGAAAATCGAAGATTGCACAACCAAGTCATACATAAGCCCGCAATGCATCACCAGTATAGACTAATCAGGATGTAGACAATGCAAACACACAAGAAGATCATAATGCACACAAAAACACACACTTGTGAACTCATACTCATATAGTACTTACACTCCGCCAGACCGGTCTATTAGGCCTCGCTGCCAGCTCATCCTCTGTTGTGGTCAATGCTTCTTTTATTACTCGTCCTCCTTGCCTGTTCTTTTTCTCTGTTTATGGCGTAATGTTGTTTTATTTGGTTTGAGCTGTTCACAGGATGTTACTGCATCTCTGTTTAAACGGCTGGAATGCAGGAAGGTGATTAAGCCGGCGCTGAAAGAACCACTCAGTCATACAACCCACAGAGCCAACAAAGACAATAGACTCACCAAAAACGCACCCCATTTAGATGAAGAATTGGCGTTTTCAGGAACAAAAACAAAATTATTGTGCATTATACATCTAATAAGGCCTTTAGAATTTAGCTTTAGGGTTATTAGGTTGTGAGTAATAAATACGCCATTACAAAAGAGTACTGTGTTGGTACAGATACCATTGGATGCCATGGTGCATATAAAAAAAAAAAATATATATATATATATATATATATATATATATATATATATATATATATATATATATATATATATATATATATATATATATAAAAGTTAATATTTTTACAAAGCACTTCTGAATACCTTTTAATTTACCTTACATTCTTTATTATGCAATTACCTAATTTACTTGTAATTATATTTTACCATGCAATTAAGTGACATGGTAGTTTTTTAATATAGATTTTTTTAAATAAATGTTTAGCCATGCACGCACATGCACACACATACACGTACATTTATGTTTATATATGTATGCATACATAACATAAATGTAGCTAAATCCAATGGTGGTAATACCATGATACTTTTTTGTTTCTTTCAATACCTCGTTATGAATAATTCCTTGAGAGGATGCAATCATCTGTGACATTGTCCGCAGCTGTGAGACGCCCCTCTCCTGCACTGCAGCTGTGTCTATGATGAGCAGTCATTGTTTGATGAAAGTTACTGTCAGTTATGTTCTGTGGCCAGTTTCACCTCCTCTCTCATAACGTTTGAGTCTGCTGTTTACTTTAGAGACTGCTGATCTAAGATCAGTATGTAAAGTTTACAATCTTGGAGGAGAGAAGCGAAGTGCTCGACCGCCCTTGGCCAAAGTCATCTGGCTGTGATCTGGCAGCACAAAGCCAGCTGTATAAATAGGGGAGAGTCTTGCATTTTACGGGTCACTCTGAATAAAACATGAACTAGAGAAGATTGATTATTAATGACCTCAGGGCTGGAACAGAAATAATCTGTTAGGCCTTGAGTCCTCCATTCTTTTTCCTTACCTCTTCCCGCTCTCGTTCTCAGCGCACCTTCATCCGTCTTTCGCTCGCTTCTTCTCTCCATTTCTTTTCCGATTGGCACTCCGATAGATGTTTATTTTAGCCATCTGTTTTCAGATGTTCCCTTTCGAATAGATCAGGAGTTCAGTAAGGATTCATGCAGATTTTGTGATGATTCTCAGGCTCACACCTGTCAGAGCTGGCATCAGATCTCTGTGTGGGTTCCAGTGTGGGTCCATGAGGGAGTTTTCCAGAGAGGCTGATATTCAAATCAAACCAGTACTAGATTGTAGTAGATTTTGATAATCGTGTCGTCTTTTTGGACTATGGTCAATGTTCCAACCTCTGCTCCTTCATTGTAGCATATTTTTATATGACCCTGTCATTCTTTTTTTATGAGATCTTTCCATAATTTAGACTTTGTCAGTATTTTGGCTAATTTAAAGCTAATTTAATTTCTTCTCCTTTTTGCCTTTTTTGGTCTCATTTGGAAACATATCCTGTGTCATTTGCATATCCATCTGATTGGTCAGTGTACTAATCGGCCTGTTTTGGCATTCGTGCAGTGATTAATATTCTCCTTGGCTCAAGAACACGAAAGAAAAACAAAACGGATATCTTTTTTTCAAGACATAAATCTGAGCACAAAAGAACATGCATTTGCATTTAACCCTAATCCTAATGCTCACTTATACTTGTACTCTATATAACACTATAATTTTATAACTGTCGGATGTAATCTTTAGCAAATCTCAAAATGAATATTACTTTTTCATACTATACATTATAATGTTGTGATGCCTAAATTCACATTGATTATTTGTCATTTATTTATTAACGTTTTGGACCCACTTTATATTGTGTTTTTAACTACTATGTACTTACATTTGATTTAATCATTTAATACAATGCACTTATTGTGTACATATGTTTTTACATTGTACTTACATTTTTCAAAAAAAACCTTCCTATAATTACATCTGTAATTACACTCTTGACCATACCCCTACACTTTAACCCACCCTTAACCCTAACCAAACCACCAGACCGGTCTTTAACCTTAACCATATCCCAACTCAAAAGCAGTCAAAGTGATATACAATACATGATACAAGTGCATTTTTAATAGAAATTTAATACAGGCCATTTATTGGAAAAAACATAATTTTAATATCAGTGCATCCTTATGATTTTTATCATTTTAGTTTTTACATTCATTTGAATAGATATTTGCTGAGGCTCCGCCTCCTGTACCTCCTTTGATGGACCGTCACCGGTGGGCTCTTCAGGAAGGACTGTTGGTTGAAAGCAACAGAAGCTGGTCCTGGATCAGCCCCCTGATGTGCCGTGCTGGCGACTGCAGTACGTCTGTGCCCGGTGGGGCGGGCTGTAGGCTGACAGGCCCATGAATCCAGGGCCGCGTAAGTGCAGTGTAATTTAAACGGGCAGGAAATGGGGGTAAACATAGTGGAACAAGCCCACAACCCGCACAGCCACGATTAATGAAAACACATGGAGCCAGCGCATATGTCTGCTATAAGTGGGCCTTTACATTATGAGCGTCTCTGTCTCTCTCTGCCTCTTGTTCATTTACTCACTTCATTGTTCAAGTAACGCCGTGTGTTAGTAATAGCAGTAGTCATCTGTAAGTAACAAAGGTGTGTGGCTGCAGACAGTTTAACATAGTAGAGACGCCTGAACTGCGGTTGTCTGAATGAACACTCCTTAAAACAAGCACATCACAGAGACAGGAGGTGAGACAGAGGCGTCATAGACTGACCACTTATTGATTTTTGATGCACTGATTGCTAAGGCAAGCATCAGTAGTAGTGTTGTTCATACTTAAGATTACAGATTTAAACAAACATCTAACCTAGTATTAATCTTTGATTTTATAGCTTGTCCTACACAGACATGGGTCAAATCTCAAACTGTGCGGCTTTACAATTTTTACCTGGAGGACAATAAAGTGATAAAAAAAAATTCCTTAGACTTACATTTGAAGGTCACGTCTAGAAACAAGAACATCATAGAGAATAAAAACCACTCTGAATGCCTAGCAAGCTCGTAGTAAAACCCTACAACATCATGACTGCAGGTTAAGCATTAGTGATTTTCACCAAAAAATGTAAAATCATCTTTTTAGACTCTAATCTGAACTGAAGTCTCGAGCACGTCCTGTTGCTTTGGTTCCTTTTGTTCTGAGTTTTTCTAAATCCCACTCTCAAACGCTGTTTTTGTAATACATCGTTTCAACGAGTGCTAATCCTGAGGGGGTGCTGACCGGCTAAACCAACAAAACTTCTCAACCGACCCCTAAATATCCAGAGCAAGGGAAAGCGCGGTCCCGTCTTCAAAGCGATGCGAGATGAGCCCTCTGTGCCCCGCGCTTGTCTGTTCCAGGGCTCGCTTCTCCTTTATTTTCCCACCCAGCGAATATGTATGAAAGCACCTCAGACTCCAGAGCTGGAACGAGGGTTTGTCTCGCAACACATTTGACTCGGGGCGAGAGGAAGAATAATATATGAAATAAATACCCCCAAATGATGAAACCATAAGCACGATTGAGCCTTCTCAGCTGGAAGCCGCCAAGGCAAACAGCGAAATACTTCAGCAGGTTTATTGTGATTTTCGCGCCCTGACGAATCGGGTTTTTGCGTTCCCGAGCTTGGGTTACACCGACCGAGCCGCAACAGCATAAACTACACCAGCTGACGTGCCATAGAAGCGAACATTTCAATCGTAGCTATGTTCTGATTTTTCATTTATGTATTTATATGTGTTTATTTGTTCTTCCATCCTTTGAAAGTAATGAAAAACGGGGCTTCAGTCTAAACACTAAATATTTCTGAGGTTTGTCACTCTATCGGCCAGCTGATGAATCATCCTGCCAAGAGGGGAGCTGTCAGTCTGTGGCGCTGCCTTTCTGATGGCTTTATTTGCGTGTTCACATGCGACAAAACCCACACCATTCGCAGTCGTGGCATCTGTTTCGGATTGAACTTTGGCTTGGAAAAAGATACCGTGATGTATCCGACTCCTTCCTCCTTTTGCTCGCAGTCTAAGCCAGTAGGCAGCCATATTACGAGTCTTACAGCTCATTCAGGGCCTATCAGATTAATAAAAGGCGTTAAGGATTGAGAAGGGCTTTATGAAAGCTGGTTATTTTCCACAAATATTTAATAGCCTGTTGGGCTCTTTTAAAGGCCGAGTGCTTCCATACTAACCATCGGGGTGGTTTGTTTAGGGTGAGGCCTGTTCCATTAAGATCCGTTGCCATAGAAAACCGATTGGCTCGTTGACGTTGCTGTTTTTCGTCTCCTACAGCAGTGACATTTCACATAGCTCGGTCCCCTGTTCGTTAGCAAACGAGGATTCACAACAGTCTCGCCATGATTGTTAGGAGCAGCTAGGAAAGTTTGCGCCGCTCGGAGCCTGTGGAGGAATGTGGTTGTAATTTATCCCTATGCATCCTGAAGCCCCTGTGGCAATTTGGGCTGAGTCATTGGAGGGAAAAAAAACAAAAACGAAAAATATCTAAGCAGCACAAAAATCAAAACTGGGGCTTTCATCAACTTGTGGTGGGTGTTAACACTAAAGTTATTTCAATCTGGGTTTCGATCGTGATTGCGTCCCTGACTTGACCGCATACTTCGTAAAATGTGCCCCACTCCGCTGAAGTCCTTCAGCCTCATTCAAAGTTGCGGGCAGGGGTGCGACTCGTGTGTCCGCGTTCCCCCCTGAAACTCAATTACACTTGACTGATGGGGTGCACAGATCCGGCCACAGTTGAGGCAGAGGGCGGTTCCAATCAGATGCGGTCGCTATGCAGTTGCTTTTTATAACCGGCCACGCCCCCTCCATTCTGATTGGCTCAGGTAGTTTGCATAACAGCACTGGGGCTAGTCATGTTGGGAGTGTTCAGTTCAGAAATTGGGGGTGAAAATGAGGGACAAATGGTACGTCAAGCTGCTAGGATGCTGTAAGTACAGTAAGAGGATAAGCACGGGAAAGACAAACAGAGAAAGGGCGAGAGAGATCCCAGTGTAAGTGGCTCTTATAAAGCCGCAGAGGCTTCCTGCTCTAACGAGGAGGAAGTGGGGAAAGAGCTCGTCATGAGCTGAACATGATCCAAAGAGACCATTTTTAGAGATATGTTTGTGTGTCTGCTAAGAAGCTGGGAGAGCCAAGGGAAGGATAAGAAGAGAGCAAAGAGAATAGTGTAGGGTTTAGTCTAACAAAGATAAAGCAGATTTCAAAGATAGGAGCTTGTAGTGTAGCCACCCAACCGTAGCAGTCTGGATGGAGTGTAAATCTCTTCTTAAGACTCTCCATTAAGAGTTTGCATTCGTAGACTTGCGTCTGCAGCTGGAAGAGGGACTAAGGTCGATGGTTTTATGCTTTTGCAATTTTGTCCAAGACCCATCCAGGTAGAGACAGTTTGACTGATGAGTAAAGCGGCCAACCACAGTTTGCTCTGTCATTCAGGGTCAGGTTTATCTGAAAAAGTTGCTACTACAAAAGAATGATAGATAAAACTCAAATAATTGCACAGAAGTGTTGGTCCATGATCAGATGTTGAGAAAACACTAGGAAAGAAATAGCAGGAATCCATGTAGATTTTGTCATGAGAATTTCTGTTCATCCAAAAGTATTGCTTTTGGATATCTAGTTTATCTTTGGATACCTTTGTGGCTCCCAAGTCCCACAAACAATGAGTATCTTGAGTTTCTTTCAGGTATTTGATGCATGTTTGCCATTGGCAAATACAGCTCATCTTGAGTTTGTTTCCAGGTAGACTGATGCACCTTTGAAGTTGTGTAAATCCAATCAGATTAGAGCAGTACGTGTATGCATGTGTCCATGGGCAGGGTGCCATCCGAGGCAGGGACTACAGTTCATCTAGCTAATTCCTGTTGGAAAATAAGTGGTGTGGAAGGGGGTAAAACCTCCATCCAGGAGGTGTGTCGGGTTGTCGGACGCAACGGCACACAAGATCCAGCAGAAGAACACCAGAGGGGAGCATTTGAAGCTTGGCCTGGAAAGAAGAACCTTCAAGATAGGAGCTTCAAGTGACTTCATCTTACTTTATTGGAGGAGAAAAGTGGCCCAAAGTTTTTTTGAGGGGGATTTTCTTAAAAATGAGGAGTAAATCAGCACCTCCTGCTCCTCGAAAATTATGAGGACCTTTTAATACGGTCCCGTGATAAAAAAGAACAACGTTTCCATCTAAAGGAGTCATTGTTTTCTCTCAAAATACTGTAGCAGTGTCACATTTAGGGGAAAGGCTAATGGCGTTATTTCGTTATGCAGATTTATTGAACAAAGTCTTGATTGCTTTAGCAGAAGGCGGTCAATCCCCAGCTCCAGATATACCCCTTTACTTCACACTCTCTTTCTTTTTTGATTGGAGCTTGTTAGCCACGGCCTTGGATGCTCCTGATTTCCGTTTTTGCCTTAGCTATGGGTTTCAGAACTTACTAGTTAACATTCCCCTTGTCCCACTAAATTGGAGGATCTGGATGAGTATATGTTGCAGAGATGAGGCTGTGTCATCCAGGCTGATGTGGAGAGCGGATTTGCTTGAAGGGTTTGAGTTCAGCCGTTTGATCTCCATGTGCCACTCCAGACGTAAATGTGCAGCCCAGCATTTGTTGAAACACATCCTCTCTGAGTCATCGTCAGTGCCGTCAGCACAGTCCAGACTCTCCTGTCATTGTCTGACTGTGATGGTCCGCTGCTGTGTTTGTTCTGCTCTCATTAATGTAGCTGTTGTTTATCAAGACAGGCGGAGGAGGCTGACCATACGCACACAATAACACCTGATAATAATCTGCAACGATAACACATGATAATGCGCTCCTTTCTCGCCTGTTCCCTCGTCTCTGTCTCTCATCTTCTCGACTTTCCTCATGTTTTCGGGTCAAGGCTGGCGTGGGGACAGATACAGATACTTTCCCTGTATGAAGTGCTATATCTGTTATCTTTATAGCTCTGTTATTTGAGGATTTCTGCTAAGTACACAGTCATAAAACAGGAAGTGACAGTCCTTTTGTCACACAGAGGAGCGTCGTCTTTGTGTGTGTCTGTGCTGCACCTGTTCAATTTGCAGTCTGGATATGTTGCTGGATGACGAAAGTGAAAGCCAGTCTGCAGATTTTAGGCTGTCGTAGTTGACACATTTCATAGAAATTCACTGTGTATGATGGGCTAAAATGTTTTTTTTTTTTGTTTTGTTTTTTTTGTTTTTTAAGTTTCAAACTGTGATTCCATCCAGTTGGAGGATATTAAACATGCTTGGTATTTTGAGCTGAATTTAGAACACATTGCTTTAATTTCTCATGCATCCTAGCAACGAGGCGCATGTTTCTGCATTTGTTGTGTTCTGGGTGATGTGAAAGTAGTGTGTGAACCTCAGTTGTTTACTGTATGATGCCCAGTTTTTCTGTAATCGTTTACAAAGTTGGCAAGTGAAGGAAATGTAGTGTTCAAATTTTTAAGTTGTGTAGTGTAGTCCTCCCTTAATGTAACCATATTACTTTTTGGGAGTTATGAGTAAAGAAATGAGTTACTTAATGTACGCAGTATAAGTAATGTTGCTTCTCTGTTAATTTCGTTCATACACTTTATTTATGCATTGCATAAATTTCATTGCATGCAAACTATGAGGAGTAAACGCTTATAAACTGCATAAAATACCTTTCAGAAAAACAACCACAAGCCAAGCATGTAGAACCACTTATCTGGGAGAGAGTAAGAAAAAGTTACACAAACATAACATATATATTATTTTCCATAAAATACTTGATTTTATAAGTCTAGAAAGTAGGGCTGCATGATTTGAGGGAAATGTTTTTATTTAAAATTTGTCATTGATGCTAAATTCAAGAAAACTGTGCTTCACTCTCACACAGTGCATATATTTATTTAATTAACTCCCAATCTTTGAGATTAATAATTACGCTAAACTATCTCACAATTTTAATTTTATATCCATACTAGACAGAATCTGCCAACTTTAATGGAAACATTTGGTGGAATGGATTCTAATCAGAGCTGAGCGTGCTGCACTCTCGTTAGTTGCTGAAAGCACAAATTAGCCAAAAATATAATAAATCACCAAGCATGTGATGTGTAAAATGCTGTAAGCTTTCCGCAGGAGTAACGTAATGATGTAACCGTTAACATTGATTGCCAGCACCCTAAAAGTAGCATTGTCTTCACAAACTTCCACATGCCTGCTCAATTCTTCTAGCCCTAGCGGGCCACACGTGTGGCAGCGTTAGCCGCCCCCTGGCCAGTCTTTCCCTCTCCTCCAGTTCTCCACTGTCTGCTCTTAATGGGGCTTACAGCGGCGGCGCTCTGCCAAACTGCGCCCTCACGCAGGCCCATACATCAGCCCCCGATGAGGCTCATTAACCCTCCTCTCATGACTCAATACACTCCTCCTTTTTCCCTCACTCGTTCGTCTCCATCACGTATTCGCTTTTCTCCTGGCCAACGCATTGGACTCCAGCCTCCCAGGAGCGTCGTCACAGGTGACGAGATCATGAGAAGTTAAATCAGGCCAGGGCGGCCCTCACCTAATGACCCGACAGGCGATTTCATTGCTTTCTATTAATGTGCGATATTTTAGAATATGCTGTTTTTGGATGAACGTGCTCACATTTTATGACTTACGAAGCAGTGATAGACTGATATATTGGCCAGGCGGGTCAATATTTGGTCATTTTGAGATGATGACCATCAGCCGTTTGCATCAACTTATACTAAATTTGGTGCACTTTGAGAAAATATTATGCAAAATAGGTGCTCATTTCATTTAGGCAACATTTCCATTTGGTAATGTAAATATCGGCATTATATTGGACACCAGCAACACTGTAATCTCAGTATCGGCATCAGTCTTTGAAATAACTTCTTTTTTTTTTTGACTATATACATCTACTTTGATCATTCGATGCATGTTTTCATCTGTATCTTTGCCTTATGAAATTGGACTTCTCCAATAGCCATTTTGTCCTCCTCACATAGCATTTTATCAGTGTTTTGCATTACTATGCCCTCTTAATTCCTGACCAGGTCTGAAATCCAGGATTTGACCAGCCCCTTTGCTCAGTCCTTGCTCAGAGGCCCTGAGATGGAAAGACTTTCTCGGGCATATCTGTCTCCTCCCTTTTCAAACCCTGTGAGCACCTAGCATCACATTAGCACTAGCTGTGTGGCTCGTGAAGGGGCGGAACTTCTCTTCTCAGTGTGTTTGCCCTACAGTTGTGCAAACACCCATCTGACGGATCGCTCCGCCTGCCCCCGGTGACCCACCGTGGCATGTTTTGATTCATTAATTATGAAATAGTTGCACGTTCCAAACCTACACAAAAACACACATGAAAGGGAAACATATTTTATGATGTATGAATATTACTTCCAGTTATTGTTACAGATGTCTTTATCATTAACCTTGTTAAAGTTGGCGTTCATAGGCCAGGAGAGCCAAAGAAAATACTTTTGTGGGTTTTTGTGAAATATTCCACTTTCTATGGGCTTTGGTTCAGTGGCTCGTGTTCAAATCCGAAAAGCAATTTAAAAGCGGTACAGCGCCACGAAACACTGATTGTCCAGATAGGGCCAAACAGAGGCCATGGACGGGGACCCGGGACAGTCTGAGTTCAGTGGGATCTTAGTCAGAGACTGTGTGTGTGTGTGTGTGTGTGTGTGTGTGTGTTTAAAAGTGTAATTTAAAAGTTGATACACTGCAAAATAAATCACGTACTTAATCAGTATTCTCTAGTTTTTGATTAAAAAAATTCTAAACTTAACTATTGCACAAGACATTTGTAGAGATTATATATTAAATAGCATTCATTTTACCTCCCGTTCGTGTTTGTTTATTAAATATTTTGGCCTATTAACTATGTTTTCATCTACCGTTAAATGTCTAGCACTCTTCATTTCAACACACATAACCAAAATTAAACCCATTACACAAACTTCCGCTGATTTTTCTCTAAAATCAGCAAAGGAAATACAGAAAAAGTTTCCTTGGCCTGCCACTGGGTAAGTAAAATAAACATAACGATTACATTCTCGATTATCAGACAATGATTATCTTAGCATCTTATGCTAGTTTATTGTGTTATGCAATTTTGCTTCTCAAGTTCTTATTTTAAAGATCTTTAAATATTTTTCCTGGAGAACAAGATAAAAATAGTGATTATGGTAATTGATAATCCACGCACATGCTTCAGCTCCCTTTATTAATCTTTTCCTTCTCTCTTTGTCTCACAGTGTTTGAATAATTAGTCCTCTTGATGAGAGTATATTTTTGTCTTTTTAAATCATTTGAAAGAAAATAAACTGTCTGTTGGCCACATTAGCATCTGCTTCCTGTGTGCCACAGTGTGTGTGTGTGTTTTAGTAAGTTAAGAGGCACCTGCTCCTGCCGTGGCATATTTCCTGGCGTGCTTGGCACTGCCAGCACCCAGGAATCCCCCTTCCCTCCTCTCATTTCTCCACATCCCATAGCCAAACCTCTACGGAAATCATTTGGAAAAAGGATTTGAGCATTAAAGATAACCACACCTGTGATTATCATTAGACAGAGGTGCTGTAAAATGTTAAATCCCTCTCTTTAGTTTAAGTTTCTTTTAATGAGCGGAAAATTAAACCTTTCGGGCAAATTCCAAGTGTTGAATTTTATATAACGATTTAAAAAGAAGTGCTCGGTGAGGTGATTTGTTTTCAGTAGTGTTTTCAGGGCTAGATGAGAGAGACAGAGAGGGACCCTCTTTCTGAGGGTAAGTGGGGGAGAGGCGAGGGGTCTCCATCCTCACATGTCTGCACCCCACAGTTCCCTCATTTCTCATTCTTTGTCAGTTTGATTCGTTAGACTCCCTTCTCTATGGGCTGTTTAATAGTTCTCTGGACGCTTGTTACCCTTGAGTTTTTAACACCTGAGAAGAGTGGAACCAGTGTGCTGGATGCTACATCACTGTTTGTCAGCCTTGCTGTATTATATTAAGCAATAAGGCACTGAAGGCTGTGTGTTACTATTTTGTCAAGGTTAAGAGGTGTGGTTGTACTTTACAATAAGGGTCCATTTATTGACATTAGTTAATTACTTCATATTAGTTGACATGAATTAACAATAAAAAAGACCTCTAAAGCATTTATTGATCTTGTTTAATGTTCCAAATAAAATAAAGAGAAATAAATCGAAAGTCATGAATCTACATAGACTTAACATTTACAAATACATTATTAAAATCAAAATTTGTATTTGTTAATGTTATCTAATGGAGCCAAGCTAACATGAACTAACAATGAACCTTTGTTATCAATGATTAATAAACACTGTAACAAATGTATGGCTCATTGTTATGTAATGTTAGTTAATGCATATATAGTTAACTAATATATCCTTGCATGATGTGAAGTGGTAAAATTACTGTAACACATGGTAAAGAGTAGATTGCTGTTTTTTTTTTTTTTAATGAAAGACTTCAGTGTTAATAGTTATATTCTATATATTTTTCCATGAATAATTCAATTTGTAAATAATAATAATAATAATCAAAGTAGCCAAAAATGGGCACAACTGAAACTGTAGAATGAGGAATATTATCATCTTTTGTTTCGAGATTGTTAAAAATGTTAAAGGTTAACTAAAATTAACATTCACCAAAATAGACTTTCGTGGCGTTAATAAAAGATTGTATGATTCCACTTGAATTGTAAGAATGATAATCATCTTTTTGGAAATTTTTTTTTTTTTTTTGGGAAAAATCAAACATTACCAAGTTTACATTGAATGCTTTAAGTTTTTGACTCCATAACTCTATGCGGCAACACATTTGTGGAATATTATGTGCACTTTGCATCCAAATTGAACATATATAAAGGAATAAAGTCATTATATATCAGACGGCAAAGCTCAAAAAATAGAATGATTTAGGATGATGGATATATAAAATGTAATATTAACAAACATTTTTGTTTCTCAGCTGGAATCCGAGCTGGAGCAGTGTGAACGAGAGAGTGCCGAACTGCAGGAATACGCAAACTCCGTCCTGCAACAGATCGCCGATCACTGCCCGGACATCCTGGAGCAGGTGGTCAACGCTCTGGAGGAGTCCTGCTGACCGGACCGGTTCACGGAGCTCACTCTTCCTGCTTCTCCTTCCCTTTCTTCTGTGTTTCACTTGATTTCACAGAATGCCAGCACACAAACACAAACTCTCGTACCCTCACCCACATGCACAAATCAAAGGACAGACACATATACGGGAAAGACTGACAGCTCACAAGTCAAGTGCACGCTTGGATTGGCTTCGAGGTGTGGGAACGGTGGGCTTTCCTTCTGCCCTCCCCTACCACCACATTCATCCCCTCCGCACCTTCACAATCCCGTTTACACTCACATAAACATGGGGAAGAAGAAACCTAAAGAGGGAAGCAGGCGGCAGGGAAGCTTAGTATTGTAAGACATGTTCACTCATTTAGTTAAACCCGTCCTGCGGGAGGTGAAGTTCTCTCTGTGAGGGTCAGGAAATAGTCTCCTTATCTTGATGTACACTATTGCCACAGCTTTTAAAAGCTGCAGGATTTTGAAACCGTTTTGAAGCAATTTAGTTTTTTTTTTCCCCTCCCTCCTCCTCTCCCTTTTTTCTAGATGCTTTGTTACTGACGTTAAATTATGGGTCATTCGCGCAGGGCAAAACTCCTGCACTCTCGAACCATCTGGTTTCACTCAAAACTTGGTTAATGCTCCGGTTGTGCCAGCAGACAGTCCGTGCGGACTTAAACATACTTTTACTATCGAAGTCAGTAGCGGGTTTAGATTACTGCAACCCCCACCATCTGGGAATTTACTCTTGACTTGGTTACTGGCGATTTCCTCCCCAAGTCTCGTTCATAAAAGTTACGAAACGGACAATATGGGTAATGTTATTCCGAATGCACCTGTCACCAGCTAAAGAAACCACAGCCCTGGTTTGTGTCTGTTAAAGGTGAGAGGAAGAAAATTATTTGCCTTGGAAGTTGTAGGTTTATTGCTGCTAACATTTGTCTTTGCATGTGGCAGGTTTGGTTTGCTCGTGTTTTTCTATAGCTCTCTGATGCCGAGGGCGGTAAAACAGAGGGTGTATTGCCGGCGCAGATGTTGTGGACGCAGAAGTGCCTCATCATCAGAGAGCAGCTGCCACACATCACTGGAATAGGAAAATAGGCACCTATCACTCATTCCGTACTTTGAAAACTATGTGGTCTCACACTGGGATGAAGACTGGCGGTAGTTTCTCAATTTGCTCGATTTTCCAAAGCAAAGAGTCAGACACTACAAGGTTTTTCTTGTCGGATAAGGTCAAATAAGTGTAGCTGTTTAGATACCCTCTTGCTTTATTCCACTCTCTCTTTTTTTTTTTTATGAACAGTTGGAAGTTGTTTTTTGCGGTTGCTTTCTGAGATATCGTCAAGCTTTGATCCCAAGCATCTCGCATGTACCATCATGCCCCTGTCGTTCTCTTTGCTTGGCTTCATATCATCATCCTCAGACCCGGGTGTCTCTGTTAGCACAGCCGGCAGGTGTATCCTCTTTCACTTTATGGTTATATGGGTCTATATCCGTTGGCATTGGGTGTCCCTTTTTGGACCGGCCACAGGAGTGATAAGATACAACCTCGTTCAACTTGTCATAAACGTGTTTGGCCGTTGCTTTAAAGTCCAGAGTCGACTTCCCCTGTGGATGACACTGGGCGTAACGTGCCCTCTGCTCTTCTCTCTCTATATCTCCTCATCCCTCCCTCATTCATGCCTGTGTGTAGTTTATGGCTCTGACCTGCTGTGTTGTGTTAGTCATACTCCTCCCTGCACGATAAGCCCGACAGACAAGACAAACAGCACAAGATCACAGCTCCCATATCACCATCCCACCTCTCCTCATGCCCATACGCACTGGTTATGAGGGAACCTGCCACGTGTTGTGGGCCCTAACGTTTGATTGCACTGCAAGTCTCTAATCTAGTAGCTGTAACTAGTACTAGTATATTGTTCTCCAGAGATTCATGTTTGTTTGTCTCTGTGAATGATTTAGCCTAAAAGACGGGTTTAAGTATTGGGTGAGTTTCATAAAAACGCATTCAGGTCACACAAAATCATAAGAAATTTGATGTTGCATGAAAAGGAATAAAGCTACATTATTTTCATTTAAACTAAGCACATTTTCCCTCAAAATTTGGAAGGCACTTAAATTAAGTAATAATATTATTATGTAGTTTTATTATTATTATCGTAATTCATATTATTCTTAATCATATTTCTCATGAGATTCCGATTACAAAAAAATACTGTATTACAGTTTTAAAAAATCTCCGAAATAAAATTTAAATAAATGTAAAACATTTTAAATTTGCATAAACTAAATTCAGTAAAACAAACACTATTGAAGTACAAATTGAAGTAAATAACTTTACATATTTCTTTACCACATTTTTATATATTTTTTTTGTATTATGGTAATGAGAATCGGTGTAAAATATGCTTAATTGTCAAGAAACATGGTCATAATATCATAACATCAAAATATAATTTGTACTTCACCCTATTGAATCTATAATTAACTAAAGCTTAACGTGGCAATGTGGAGCCACTTTAACAACATATTCCCACGCTCACATGGGCAATGCCAAGAAAACGCCCGTTCGCGTGCCATTCTCACCCTTGGCACCGTAGATCTTATTGCAGTCATATACGTTGCATATCTATAAAGTCTTTTATGGTTTTATGCTCTTAATTACAGCTGATGGACTTCCTCATGAGGACATAAATGTGACGAGAAGCTCTTTTGGGCTTTTAAAATCAAACAGCTGATTGATGACGCCCTTCCTGTTTTTCATCTCTGTCGCTTTCTTACCGTCTGCTATCTCATTCACGCACAAACACAGTTTTGGCAGTCACCCGCGGGTCTCTGAAATATGGGGCTCAGTTATCTACACCGTGGCTGAATCTCCCCGCTTAGACTAAACACAGACCCCTCACACACACACACACACTCGCTATCATAGGCCCTCTCGCGATTTATGTCCTTCAGTACAGGAGCTGGCCTCTCAGCGCAGAGCACTGCGGAGAATTCCCTAAGAAAACAAAAAGAAGGAACGCTGTGATAACCGGGAGCAGATCAGAGAAAGAATGACCCGGCGCTTTGCAGAGGGTGTTATTGTGTGTTGAGTGAGTGTCTCTCTGGAGCTCTGGTATTTGTGTGATTGCTGGTTATAGGCAGAACTAATCACACAGAAGAGTATGGAAATTCCCTGCAGGCTTTGGATCGCTCCGTATGTGTCTCAGTGATTCCTCCTTGTGTTTTTGAGGAATTACAGAGATCTACACCAGAGCTCTCTGCTCAGTAGCTAATTACCAATACTGCCAATATTCAGTAGCACTTTGTATGAAGCCTGTATCTATTACAGTACTTTGAGTGCAGATTAATTCTCAATTCCTTGCTTAGTCACGTTTACAACTTTAACGACTGTAATGCATTATTAAATTTGTTGTTGATAATGTGTTGTTTTTTTAAGGGTGTAACCATTAGATAAGTATTATAGTGCATTAAAACTAGTCCTAATTATTCATAACTGATAAGTTGAACGCATTGTATAAGCAAAATTGGGCCACTTTTTGATCTCGAAGATTGAAAGCAGGCCAGTTCTGTTTATATAATGCATTAGAACACCATATACCTGAATTCACTCTATATAATCACCTATATAACCCTACACAGGCTTCATAGAAGTGTTTTTCATTTTTGTAACATAAGTTTCACTATTTTTTGTTCATTAATAGGAGCAGCTCATAGGATGTGGTCAGCTGACTTTCCATACCATTTGGCTTTTTACATCTACCTGGCTTGAAACTGCGTTCAGCCATGAGTGTGAATGAGCATGAGGTGTTGCTTCATGTTTTAGTATGAACATTTTTCATCCTCATTAAACTCACCGAGGCATGTCTGTGGAGGGAGAGAGAGAAAGAGCAAGCGTGGGGCGGCCAGGCTTCGCACAGGCTGTAAGGGCCCGACTTATTTTCCATTCGCTGTCATGATTTTTATTCTACCCTATTTTGCCCTATAACATGAGACATTTATCATAGTGTCTACTTAAATGCTTCACAAAATGGATTACATCATGTTGCATGTCCCATAATTCTTGGTGTTAATCAGTAGTGATTCTGGGTTTTGTCATACAGATGTTATAATCGTCTTTTATTCGTTACTGAAGAACTGTGAGAACACTGCCAGAGACGTCTCCTACACACATGCATATACAGAAATCTATATTTATATATGTCGATGGTTGGACCTAGACTTAGTTGAAGAATTTGCACAAGCGTCTGGGGAAAAGAATATATCCGTCTGAACAAAATGGCTGTCAGCTATTTAAAAAAAAACAATGAACTAGTAACACTAACATTTGTCTTGAAATGAAAATTTAAAGAAAAAGCAAAGCCTTTCTAAGTGTCAAATCAAAGCTGTTAACAAAGATTTTCAAAATTGTTACCATGTGGTTGATGATGTGCTTTTGCATCTTGTTTGATTTTGATTCCAGCTCATCTTACAGTCATTTTTTGTTTGTTTTTTGTTTTGCAGTCCTTGATAGTGTGCCTGATTGCGATGTTGAAAACTGCAGCGTGTTTTCTATTACAAAACATGTACATCTATTCTTGGGTTTGGAGAAACATTCGTGACCGTGTTTCGAGTGAACTGAGGGATGCCAAGACCTTTGCTTGAGAACTGTGATTCTAATAGCACTCTGGGTTGCTGGAAAAGTCAGTGTTATTTTAGATTAGCATCATTCGTGCATTTCCAGGAGATAATAACTGTGTTGTGTTGACCGCTTTGGTCAGATGATCAGCATCACTCGACACGAAGCCTCATTTTTTTGTTCGTAGTAATTTATCGCACGCGTAAACACACTTAAAGTTTTTATGGCGTCCTAAGTAGATTGCCTATTAAATTGTTTACTTATTAACTCATCTTGAATAGTCATTATTTACCCAAACGGTCCATCAACACGTCCACATTTTTCATGCATTACTTCCCTCCACTTAGTTTGATGGACTGAGACTGTTTAAAGCATGAAACCACATAAAACATCCGCTGAAGGATTTGGCAAGTTTATGTCTGACTTTCCGTTCTCCATCTGAGCGAATTCGGTGCCAAACGAAGCTAGTCTGCTCTAGAAAGTGCCACAAATAATAACCTGCCTGTCGTTCATCAGCAACCAAAGCCAGGTCACGTGACCTTTTACTGTTTATATCATGTTTGCGTTATATTTAAACCTTTAAACCTTAATTGACACAATAAAAGGTCAAACCCGAAACCAGGCCTGCTGTGCTTGGTTAGCTGCTCGAGTCCAGCTAGAGGAAGCATCAGAACGGACGCCTTTATTAAGTGTGTAATAGACTTGTTCAAGTGTCTGAGTTGAATGAAGCAACATTATTCACAAGGACCTAATCTTCATTTCGACTCAGAACCGTGTATGTGGTAACATTTTCTAGACTGTTAAAAAGTTCTGTGTGCCTATATGAGAGAATATGTCAGGCTTGTAGTTGGCACTTATTATATTTTTTCCCTCTGGATTTTGTCCTAAGAGAGTGTCGGACCTCAATATCACCCCATCCACATCACACTCTCTTGGCTCCGGCAACCCTGCCTTCTGTCACAGCAAGGGTCTATCTTTTCTAATGATTCATGCTCTTTTTTTACGCAGTACACAGAAACACTGTCAAGGAGGATTCTCGCCCTTTCCCCTTTAATTTAATGAAGAAAAATAAATGGAAAAATGTCAACTTTAACCCAAAGCTGGTCATCTTTCATGTCTTTTTTTTAATGATATTTTCGCGTTCACAAAAAATACTGCCTTATGTCTGTGTGGAAAAGATAAAAGGTTTCTGTAAAAAGAAAATGAAAAATAACAAAAAGGCGTATTGTATTCAGCTTTTGCCTTTGTATGTATATAAACTCTATCATTCAGTCCTTATTGTGTTTGAGCGTTTTCTGTCAATTACTAAGCACTATTATTCTTACCGTTCTTCTCTGTTACAAACTTATTGAGCTGCCTACCTCGACTGCATCTTGAGGTATCATATAGGCAAAAGATAAAATACTGTCTATGCTACCTTTTAAGATACTTTGTTTTAGTCATAAAAACACAGAATAACAGGATGCATTGCAAAAAACAAGATGGTCTAAAACTTGAGAGAAATGTTGATGAGTTCTTATTTTGTTCAATATTTCACTCAAGTTGAAAATTGACTGTTTTAGCCAGTATTTATGTATTTTTATGCTTATATGAGTATTGCGTCATTAGCTTAGCTACATGGTTTTTGGAATCATGAGTCAGTGTTCCAAATGAGTCATATTATGACATTCTATTTCAGTTAAGATGCTGCATTAGAAGGTAGCTGCTTATGTAGACAGTAAACAGCAGGGTAGCTCACTAAGTTTTGGATCAGAGCTAATGTTCCATTATTACTCGGTGAGTCAGTTCATAGCACTCATATCTGTGTAAGCTGTATTGTTGTGGTGACATCCTCAGTGTTCGGCAGGAGCCTTCCTGCCTCTTCGGTGTGTCTCTCCACTTCAGACAGAAAGAAACCTGTTTGATACCGATGCCTCAACCCACAAAAAAGGACCACAGATGGCCCGTTGAGATGTCTTGGTTTCCTCCTCCAGCGTTTTGTACAGACCCCCCAAGGACTGGATTTATTGCCGATTACACATCACCACTTAGGCCACCCAGCGGAGTTCCTGTTCGAGTTTACACTCCTCATTTTACGATATACAACTTGCATGCAGTATATATCAAGTAGCGACTAGAGCATGCAGAGTGGGAAAGATCCCGTGGCTTTAGGGAAAATCACTGGAGAGGCCTACCACACCAAGCCTGTGTTTGCTAAACACAGGCAATGAGAAGAATACGACCACTATTTAAGCCACTATTTAAATGTGTAAATTTCAGGGGAATTTCCCCATGGGAAGGCCTTACTTATGTGCTGAGCCTGGTCCAGAAATCACAGGAGCTGCATCCAGACTCATACTTTCAGAGTAGGTGCTGTTCCATGAAGAATTAACTTCTCAACAGTTAATGAAGTACGAGGTATGCAGGTGTGCAGTATAAATACATTCCCAGACATGCTACATCCATACTGCTACTGCATTTGCATACTGCATAGTACAGAGGTAAGTATATTCTGACCAGGGTTGTGCCTTTGAGAAGTGAATTTAGAATATGTTTAAATTCCAATTCAGTTTCAGAATTTGAATTAAGGAAGCAAATGGGATGCAAAATTGCAATTTGAACTTAATGAACTAAAAGCCCTGTTTGAAAATTTTTGGGGAAAAAACCCAAAAGCCTTTACATTTGAAGATAGATAGATGGGTTGGTTGATTGATTGATTGATTGACTGATGCAAAGATAGATAGATAGATAGATAGATAGATAGATAGATAGATAGATAGATAGATAGATAGATAGATAGATAGATATGCATGGATAGAACAATTCATGGATGGATGGATGGAAAGATCTATCTATGTATCGTTCTATATGGATTGATGGATAGAAAGTTTTTCTATATGGACGGATGATGGGTAGATACGCTGATTGATTGATTGATTGACTGATTGATCATTCCTTCTATCTATCTAGATCAATGTTTCCCAACCACTGTGCCACATGACAGGTTGTCGGGTGTGAAAAATTATCTAAACTTCCATATCTCTATTATATTTCATTATTATTATTTTAAATCAGTACTATTGGTCATCTTTATGTCTGTTTGTGGGGTTTACAAATATTTAACCAATGAAAAGCATTCAAAAGAGCTTGTGACTAAACCTCGTAATGCCATTGGATCCTCAAATTGTCAATCAAACCTCATAACTCCACCCCACCTCCATTCAGAATGAAGCGGAGAAGATAGAAGACAGACGTCTACTTCTTCACAATAAAAGGGTAAATAAAGAACTGATGTTTGAATAAGAGCAGCGATAGATGAAGATATCTATCAGTCGTATATAGAAGGATAGATTGATGGGTAGAACTATTTGTAGGTAGATAGATAGATAGATAGATAGATAGATAGATAGATAGATAGATAGATAGATAGAAGAACAATGGATAGATCTATATATTGTTCTATACAGATGGATGGATGAATGAATGGATGGATAGAAATAACAATCTATAGACAGAAGGATGAAAGGATATAACAATTCATGGATGATGAAGAGATCTATCTATCATTCTATATAGACAGATGGATTAATAGATAGAACTATTTATAGATAGATATATTCTGTAGATAGAACAATGGATAGATCTATATATTGTTCGATACGGACGAATGGATAGAAGGAACAATCTATAAACAGACAGAAGGATGAAAGGATAGAACAATTCATGGATGGATGGATGGATGAAGACATTTATCTATCATTCTATATAGAAGGATGGATTGATGGGTAGAACTATTCATAGATAGATCTATATATTGTTCTATACGGATGGATGGATGGATAGAAATAATCTATAGACAGATAGAATGATAAAAGGATAGAACAATTCATGGATGGATGGATGGATGGATGAAGACATTTATCTATCATTCTATATAGATTGATGAATAGAACTGTTCATGCATGGATGGATGGGTGGTTAGATAGATAGATGGATGGATGGGTGGTTAGATAGATAGACAGACAGACAGATTGATAGATAGTTTCTAATTTAAGTTTCTATAAGTGGGGCCAATTCAAATTCACACTTAATGAATTTTAAAGCGAACCAATTCTGAATTTTGGCCCACCCTGATTCTGACACATTGAGAGTCCGTGCACCTCAGGAATGAGAGAGTTCTGCCCTTCCTCAGCCTGGAATCATCGCACTGCTACTCCTGGATAAGTAGAGCAGCCAATGATTGGCAACCATCTCTATCCCATAAAGCCCTATATCCAAACAAGAGTGGCCTGTAGAGCTCTCTTTCTGTTTAAAGTGCATGTATATATAGAAATACTTCTGCATATGTTTTTACAGAGAGGCACAGAGGATAAGAGGTCCGTGTGTGGGTGTGGAAACGATGTGGTTTCAACCGTAGCAGCCAAAGGCACACTGATTGCAAAAAGCAAGGGGAGAGAGTGAAAAAAGAACAGCAAGCGTCTAAAATAAACGCTGTGTCCATAGGATGGAGAGGCATGGAAAAACATATTTTTTCACATCACTTGAATTCATGAAGGTCATAAAGAAAACAAGACCCGTCACTTACATGAATGCGGTGCATTGTCTGGGTTTTGTGGTGAGTCGCACTCAACAATTTGTCCGTCCTACTTGGAAACAGCATTATCATAAGCAAAGTTTGCTTTAGTGCACATAGAGTTATGCTAACTACGTGACTATGCATAGGGGAAGGTTATAAGAATGATATGTGACATGGTGAGAGAACTAAAGTACTATTTACCTGAGCAAAACTCACTGCCACAAGACTAAGGTGTAGCTATGCTTAATTTCTCCATGATATTTAAAGAAATTTAACATTGCATCACTTGCTCATCAAAGGTCCCTCTGCAGTGAATGGGTGCCATCAGAATGAGAGTCCAAACAGCTGAACATCACAATAATCCACATGACTTCAGCAAAAAGCTGCATGCTTGTAAAATCCAAATCGAATCATCAATGCATTGTAACTTTAAACCGTCGCTTCTGGCCAAAACATTCATAATAATGCTTCCTCCAGTAGAAAAAGTCCATCTCCTGTTGTCCTCTCACATCAAAGTCCACCAACATTTTTGTTTAGAACTGTTTTGGACTGTTTCTGCTTGTAAATGGTGCTTGATCTGTGCATATTTCTCTCCTGATTCAGACGAGATGACTATTTCACTGGAGAAAGCAATATTAGTGGAATTGCATTTTAGCCAGAACAATGGTTTGAAGTTGATGGAGTTGCTTCTTACAAACCCACAGCTTTTTGCTTCACAAGATGTTAATTGATGGACTGGAGTTTGGGTGGCACCCATTCTGACGGTACCCATTCACTGCAAAGGATCCATTGGTGAGCAAGTGATGTAATGCTAAATTTCTTGAATGGCCCGAGGGTGAGTACATTTTCATTTTCTTTTAAAGCAATTATGTCTTTTGTATCACAAGTCTAAACACTTAGAAAAGTAACAGCACACTTCTCCCCTTCAAACGCTCCATTGGAGGTGTCATTCATTTCTGAAGCACAAACTGTGCTGGATGAGTTATGCCTTTAAAGTTTCATACTTAAGGTTGGCAGTTTGTTGAAATCCCTAACCTTTAGTTTGAGCAATAGTTATAGCGATACTTGCCTTAGCAAGCAGAACTAATGATAGATTGAACGGAACGAAGAGAGACTGTTCTTTTCTGCTGACACTAGTCTTTTTTGGAAAAACATACCAACAAATTACAGACAGACAGACCTGGGCTGGGATTTCACCTATACTGTAAATCAGTGTCTAGAAGTCATCTTGCTGAAAATTAACAGGCTCGTTGAGAGTTAAACAACTAATTACAAGGCCATTATTAAGTGCGCACTCACACACGTACAGCGCAGTAGAAAGAACCAGACATGTAAGAGCCATTACAAGCTGTGACAGGTTTCTAGAGGATGATCTTACCTGTAGCTTCAAAAACAGCCGTGGATGAAACAGCAGCTCAAAAGAATGTCTGTCTGTCCCGATCGAACAGAACAATGTCGAAACGCACTCTGGGAAACTGCTGAAATGACTTTATTTTGCCGAGCAAGACAAGCTTGTGCTCATGTTATGTATAGGTAATGAATGGAGCAACTCTGAGAAGGGTTTTGGAACCGAGTCAGAGCCTGAGGACCAGAGCTGGGTTTGATTATGTACAGGAGTGAGCGGGTCTTGGGATGTTTGTCAGATAAAAGCTGCATTTCGAACACATCACGGTTTTTAGCTTGTCTCTATCGTGGCCATTTTGACATGCTTACATTCTGCTTACATTTGATCTGCCGTGGCAGACGTGAGGGAGAGGGTTCAAAGGCCTCGCATTCCCTTGACAGCCGCAGTGTCAGTCAGAGAGACGGGTTCCTTAACCCGTACGAAATGAAACTTTAGAAGGTCCCTTATAATACCTTCATCCCTCAATGTTGTTACAACAATTGGGATGGGAAAAGGGCTCAGCAGATTGAGATGTTATCGATACTTTTGTCAGAATCTTTCACACTCATTGCCAGCAGAAAGCTCCAGATGTCAGAGGTGGGCACGCAGCGGTAGATCAGGCCCATATGTGCGCCGTGACTCAGGAGTCGAGCCCCCACCGCAGAATGTGTGTTCTGGAGAAATGGAGTTGGGCCTGACCCGCCGGCCCCTCCACACTCGTTAAAGCAATATCTTCACATGTGGAAACCCGATACGGCTCTACTGCGTGTTTGTCCTCCATTGTCATCTACCGTTCGTTCAGTCGCTCCATATGTGTGCGGGACTGTGGCTGCACCCCACCGGAGCTCAAAGCCAAAAGTATGATTGTCGTATTTATGCGTTTGTAGAGCTGCAGCAATCTCTGAGCAGCGTGAACGTTTTCTGAATCGGGTTACAGCGCTCTGTTATTCAAAACCGTGTTGTTAAATGATACTTTTTTATTGCTTTTTTATAAACGTTGCATATTATTGAGTAATGCTTAGTATATATTATTTTATTTTATGTAGTATGGGTTGACGTAAATGTGACATGCTATAATTCATCTTAAACTGTTATAAACAAATTTTACAGTTCTTCTATTATTATGTTTTTAACCTAAACCTTGTTGAATTTAAACTTTTTTTTCTTTTTCTTTTTTTTGATAGAAAGTACAAAAACAAAAATACAGTAAAGATAATAATATTGTGAAAAAAATATTACTATTTAAAATAACTGTTTTCTATTAGAATGCGTTTTAAAATTTTGTTTATTCTGTGATGGCAAAGCTGAATTTTCAGCAGCAATTATTCCACTCTTCAGTCACAGTGTCACATGATCCTTCAGAAATCATTCTAATATGTTTATGAAAAGAAGAACCATTATTAATAACTGAATGCAATTCATAACTGAGCCCAAAATCAGCCTATTAGAATGATTTCTGAAGGATCATGTGACACTGAAAACTGGAGTAATGATGCTGAAAATTCAGATTTGCCATTATAGGAATACGTTTTAAGATATATTGCAATAGAAAGAGTTATTTTAAAATGCAATAATATTTCACAATATTATTGTTTTTACTGTATTTCCTATAAAATAAATGCAGCCTTGGTGTGCATAAGGGACTTCTTTTAACAACATTAAAAAACTATAAAAACTAAAAAATCCCAGGTGTGTGGCATGTTTTCTAGACCTGTATGTTAGCTGTTTAATATAAAGTAAAACTTTGTATTTGAGTATTTGAAAAGTCTTGAAAAGTTTTGATTAGGTTTCCAAAGTATACCCAGGCCTGCCACAATAAAGATCATCTCTCTTATAAAAACTAATTACTACAACTTTATTGGCTGACTAATAGGAGCAGTGGTTGGGACACTAGTCCAAGTGTTCGTCAAATGGGAACGCGCTGTTGGAGGACTGTGGTTTCTTTCCCTCCCCTGTTCCGAAGCCGGAGAGATGGGGAGGGCAGGCCCATGAGTAGGCAATGCACAAACTAGTCAAAACTCAGTCTTTCAACCCCCTGCCTGCGGACTGAAGCAGTCGCTAAAGTTTCTTCGTCGTCTGCTTTTAGTGCTTTCTGGAAGCACCGGGGTTTTAGGTTAAAAGCCCGAGCAGCCTCTGGAAAGAAAAGAGGGGGAAAGTTTGAAAAGGTTTCCGTGTTTCCTGCGCAAAAGGAGGATTTAATGCAGAACTGAAGTTTTGAGTGCAAAAAAAAAAGTTGTGAATGCATGAGCTCTGTGAGGTGGACTGATTGACTCCAGACTGCTTTTGTTTGCTAATTTCTCTAATAAAGAGGAAAAGTCTTTTGTCGCTCCTGTTGCGCACCGCGAGCGCAGCGCGTTTGTTTGCGCTCTTGTCAAACTATTGAATGTTTAATTGACACCTGTTGCGTGACGTCGTAATGCTCTGTAGCCCGGTAAGTGTATCACAATTTTTAAAACTTTAACTCGAGTGATTTTCTCGGAGCTTTTTTTTCTTTCTTTTTTTTCGCAATGGACAGCGCCGGACTGTTTTGGAGTATGTTCTTGAGGTGAATGAAAAACAGAAAACCCCTGGAAACGCAAATGCCAAGTTAATTTGATCGGAGGTGGAATTGTTTCATATTTTCTGAAGTAACTCCTACTTTATATGCGCTTCAAAAGAACATCACGTAAAGCAGAAGACCAGGTTGAGCTGTCAGGACTTCAGCTCTGGGACTTTGGAGGAACTTTTGGAGACCTACACTGAACGGATAGATCGAGATCTGCAAACAAGTAAGTTGTAGTTACTATCAACCCTAAAAGTTGTAGGAAAGGATGTTTGATGATGTTACCTCAAGATTTTGGTTGTTTTTAAGAGAAGTGTGTACCTTCAGTAAAGCTTATAACGGCCAGCGAAACTTACAGGCTTCATATACCCTCTTCATCTCAAGGTTCCTACAAAAATATGTTTTTGCCCAAGGCATAGAGAGAGCGGGGAGTTGTAACACCATCGGTTTGAGCAATTAGAAATGAGCTACAGGAGTAAAATCTCTGTCATACATGTCCACCGCCTTCCTGAGGTGACAGTACAAGTTGGAGGGCTCTTTGTTTAAATATAACGGGTTTACGTGACATAATACGATTTGGGTTTAAAACTGTATAATTTCACGTCTGGTTTATCATCTGATTTGCGTTCGTGTTGACGGATATTAAATGACAGGCTTGATATCATCGGAATCAACAGGTTTTCTTTAACATCCACTAAAGCTATCCTCTACATGTTTTAGATTTTTTTTTTTTTTTTTTAAATAAATAAAATAATAATAATCATAATATTGACCAGACAAGGGAGGGTTGTAACATTTTTCAATGTAGGCTACTGGACCCACAAATACTGCAAAAATGGGACAGTGTATAGGCCTACGTTTGACAGCGGTGAGAGTGACTAACATTCACAGTTATATTTTATGTATTTCTACATTTGTTATGCCTTTGTATTAACAGTTTTACTTGCTAAATGTTTTCTGTTTGTTTAGCTTTTGGATACAATTTGCATAGGCGTGATTATTTTAGTATTATGTTGAGCAAGTAAATAACCACAATAGGCTACTATTCGTTCACATAATGTGCATGTTTTCTATTAGTGTTACAACCCTCTTTTGTACTTGCAACCCTCTGCTTTCTTGTATGGTAGCTACTTGACATTCATTTACATAGTTTAGGGATAAATTGTAGATTTATAAAGTAGCCTAATTAAATATGTAACAGATAAATATGGAAATATCTGCGTTACAGACGTTGAAATGCTTTACAACACTCCCCGTTCTCCCCTACTGCTATTCTTATTTACCCACTTGGATCCTTCAGTAATTGTTGACATAAAGAACACTCATATCCTGTTAATTTTGTAATGGTCCAAAGTTGAGTCACTCCTTGAACAGTTAATTTTAGACTTGGATTCTATAATAATCTGAATCACTTACCGTCTTTCCTCTCAATGGATTTGGGGCACATCTTTCAAACTGAGGTCAAATGTTTGAAATTATTTTATTTTCTTGCGAAAACACTTCATGTAATGTGTTGAAGCTGAGAAAATGATCGACAGTTGCTGATTTTGGTGCAGCTTTTAAATTAGCCATCTGTAGTCTGTCAATGAAAAAGATTTCTCGGCCATTTGAGAAGCGCCAGGGTCCAAATTATGGGAAGCCAGACTTGAACCTTGACGCCAGGATTTTAAAGCGTCTGTTCTTTTACATATAGCTGATGATACGCGTGTGTGTGTGTGTGTGTGTGTGTGTGTCTGTGTGTGTGTGTGCTTCAACAGTGTTTTCAAACGTTTCAGTAACCTCAGAAATTAGATTACAAATTGGTCACGCAGCGCCAAGTGTGTAGCCTAAGCTCGCGAACGGAAGTTATGTTCGCCTTGAGCAGGTAACCATAGCAACAGTACGCTGCTCGTGCGCTTGACATTAAGATCTATATTTCGGCAAACCTTAATATTGTCATTATGTATATTTTTTTTGTGTGTGTGTGTGTGTGTAAAACGTCTTTAAAATTGTTTTCCAACTGGCTATGGGCGCCCAAATAAAATCTGGGTTGTGCGTAATTTGTTTTGTTCGACATCTTCAGAAAGCTGCATCCTTTGCTACATTTGCAAATGTATTTTCATGTCAAAGTTTTTCTGAGATTATATTTTTTTTATTTAAAAATTTTGCATGCAAAGTGTCCAAGGCGTATTTGAAGGACTGCTTGTAATTTTTTTTTTTTTCTCCCCAACCATATTTCTCAATCAGTTTGCTTTTACAACAATACTTTAGCACAAAAATATGTTTGTATTGTATATCTTGTGGGGTACAGACACTTTATAGGACATACAATCAGTAAATTGTTTTATTTGAGATTTAATGTGTTGGAGAATAGCAATCAGTGAATTTTCTGAGGTATTTTTAAGGGTCAACAAACTGTATGCAAACTGTTCAGTGCTTCTGTTTTGTTTCATTATTATGAATATTTCATGTTTTGCCCTCTCAGCAGTATTTGAGTTTCTGAGTGTTTGTGTAATGTAAAGCTACCTTTCCAGTGCCTCTGCAACGATAAGAAGATTCTTGTCTGCTCGGCCAAAATAGTTTCTAACCACAAAAATATAAACAGGTGTCGTTTAACCAAACACGTGAAGATTTAGATGTACTCTGAGGCTCTCTTTTATCAGCTCGAACTGAGGAACAGACAGTGGGAAGCAATATCTCCTGTTGTGTGTATAAACGCTGGCTGCGGGTTTCATTCCCCTATGTCGGCCCTATAATTCATGTGTTTGTGTTTTACCTTTTCTCCCTGCCAGAGACTGTATTTGTGCAGGTTTAATTGATATGCGGGCCTTGGGTAAAACGTATTGGCCAGATGTGCTGTGTGTAAGTCCTTATCGATACTTTACAATGAAGTAAACCTTATTCTCACACACGTAAGGTACTTTCTTCCTCTTAACAGACCACTTTTAGGACTTAACTGAGGTTAAGAGGGTCCACAGAGTCCTGTGCTTTAATTTGGCGAACCATTTCCTTTTGAAATCGTAATACTCCCTCTTTTTGAACAGGATGGTCCGGGTAAGAGCAAACAGGCATCCATGTTGCACTTGATTATTCCCATTTGTTCTGCGGCAACGCGGTGATTTAAATCAGCATGAATCTGAAAATGTGTTGTCCATGGTGCGGTAAATATCTAGAGGATGTATATGGAAGTGTGTTTGTTGAGGTTTTCCTTTTGTTAATTAGTTTTAAAAGAGTTTGTGGCCGTTTTCTTTGATCACGCAGCCTAAAGCCTCGTTTTTGAAGGGAAGGGGTTGGGATATCTGATCAAGAGCTTGCTGTTTAGCTTTCAGATGTTTTTAGCTTCGATCCTACAGTACCTCAGCCCAGGGTTTTCCCCTTTTCTCCTTTATATGTGTCTATCTGTTTTTCTGTGGTATTTGGAATGTGACGGGGGCTGGGTTGATTAAGACATTGATTCATTTAATGAAATGTTTGAGTTCTGGGGTGGAATGAGAAGCTGCAGACACCAGCCGTGTTTCTGTGGCCAAAGCTCTGGGAAACCTCTCAAAAGCTGATTCAGAGAGATAAAACCGTCAACAGCCCACCTGCACAAGCCAACCTGCCTCTCTTGCCTGAGCACGCGCTTCACACACACACACATGTACATCCCCTATCATCCGCAGCACACACTCTTTGGCTCTCCGTCTGTTTTTCTCTTTCTCTCTCACTTACCTTTCTTTCTCTCACTCTCAGGAAAATGCACGGTGACAATCATGATCCGAATGCATCCTTTCCTTGAAGCACGGCAGTAGGAAGCAAAAGCGATCTGTCAGGTTGTTCTTTGTTGTTCCTGATCACCATGATCCAGATGCCTCTCAAAAGTGTAATAATACTCCCCACCAGGCCCTGCGGTCCATTGAGAGGTTGGGTCTCTTTCTTTTAAGTGCAAATAGTACCACCCTCTGCTCACATGCACTTGTGTTGGCCTCTGACTCTATCATGTAAGCTGTTCTGTCAGTGATTTGTGGACTGATAGAAGTGCCCACAGCCTGGCCCGAGCCTGATGT
This sequence comes from Onychostoma macrolepis, assembly GCF_012432095.1. Classification (NCBI taxonomy): domain Eukaryota; kingdom Metazoa; phylum Chordata; class Actinopteri; order Cypriniformes; family Cyprinidae; genus Onychostoma; species Onychostoma macrolepis. The sequence continues at coordinate 29,316,677 of NC_081158.1, read as the reverse complement.
GTCTGGCCTGATGTGTGCATATGACCCTTTCATCCACATGCTAGAAAAAATATGGTGTTGTGGTGATGTGTGATCCTCAAGATCAAATGCAGTGGTGGAGCTAATGTTTTGTGGATGAATTTGCGATGATATTATATCTAATAGATGCAAAGGGCCACAAAATCTGACACATTTAACTAAAGCTATTTATATATGCATACAAATATTGTCATTTATAATTACATTTTCTGATATTACATTTTCTGTATATATTATACACTTTTTTTTTTTTTTTTTTTTTTGAATTTTTTTTTTTTTTTTTTTGAGTAAATGATGCAAAGGATGAAAAATAATTTGACTTAGCTTTTTTTTTTTTTTTAGAAATATTGGCATTTATATTTATTACATTTTCTGTATGTATTTATCATATTTATATTTCATATATGAAACTTTTATTTATTTTTTTATTTTTATTTTTATTTGCAAAAGTCTAAATAGATAGAAGGGCAAAGTAATTACAAATTGACACGTTTATTTAGCTAAAGCTTATATATAAAAGTGTAGCCTATATAGTAGTAGTAGTACTTTATTTATCACCTTGGGGAAATTTAGTTTCAGTGGGTTTCAACATGTGTTTCACATAAACGATAAAAAGACATTACGACATATCAGCGAAAAACACAAAATATAAGCGAAAAATATACAGTAAAGTAAGTTTATATTTTTTAAAATGTATATTTTAAGTAAAAAAAAAAGAAAAGCTATCTATATATACACTTTTAGATATTTATTTTTATATTTATTAGATTACATTTTTTATCATTTTTAGGTTTTTTATGCTTTTCTTTGGGATAATCTGTGTCATTCTGTCGAATCGAAATGTGTTAAATAAAGAAGACAGAAAAACATTCTTATTCATAGCTAAAATTATAAATTAGCCAAAACATTTAATCAACAACTACACAAGGGGCGGAGGATGTTTGAAATGGCAATTCTGCAAAGTTCATGCAGATTCTTGACTATAGGTCAGACGTCACGTGAATTTGAGTTAATGGGATCATCGTTTTCTCCCTCTCCCAGACTTATAATGCAGCGTAAACTAAAATCTTGACTTGCTGAGCAACTATTTAACAGTTCTGCGTTGCACTGCACTTATTTTTCGCTTCAGATTATGGGCTCCTGACTGGAGCTGTTTTCTAGCTTGTAATCATGTCAGAGACGGTGTTATTTGTTCAGATGCTCACAAGAAGCTCCAACACCAGGTGTGCACTCTTTAAAACCTGCCACTGTTTCAACACCGCCTTGAAAAATAGGAGCCTATGTTCATTGATTACAGAGACCCAGACTGTGAAATGCTCATGTTTGGCCTCCTGCCTTTCACCCGCTGAAGGGCATAGCGTATCGACATCATGTCTGAGTGAGAACGGACCTGTCTGTCCGTGGGTTTACCTTCATCACCTGTGCCGCGCGTCAACATCTATCGCTCACACGCACACATGCGTATTGACATCCTGTCCGGACACAGAGACAGTGATCAGCAGAAGTGCTGCGTGCATCTCAAACACATCATGAGTAATGCTGAAATTACAGTGCTGGGTTTGTTGATGCAGATTTAGCATGACGTCTATCAAGTGCCAAAGAACAGCTGTCATAAGCAGTGTCACCGTTTGCCCTTAAGCTTGTTTATAGCTAGCTACTTGAATAATAACACACTCTTTAATGGCACAGACATGGGAACTCTATCGCCCCCTTGAGTTTACTGTGATGTTAAGTATGTGCAACAAAACTGCGCGCTTGCATTCGTGCTTGATTACTAGTGCAGCATGTTTATGTCCTAATAGCTTCTTTCTACTTTTTATAAAAGCATGCTCTGACCGCATTCGTAAAACAGTGGCTGTGGATGTTACTGGCAGAATAAAACATACATGATGTTTCTCCCCACCAGGATGTATTGTCAGTGCACCATGGCATCGACCCAGTGTAAACACAGCTGTATGTGACACTTCTGGCCAGCTGTTAATTTGTGAGTGTGTGTTCACCTCTGGGTGTTACGAGAAGATTCCCCGACGGCTATTTAGCAGAATTCAGGGATATTCCCGCACATTAATCAACTATGCAAATGACTCTGTGCTTATTTAAGATTTAGAGTGTTTTTCAGAGGAGAGGATAGATTTTACAGATATAGACTGCTGTTGTGTGTATGTGTGTGTTTAACCGCTTTAAGGCCTGTGGAGTCCTGCTCGAGATTTCAAAGTGCTGTAATAGATAAAAGCCTTGCGTGTGAATCTCTCCCCCTCGCTGTTAGATAATGATGTGCAAAATTGGTTGTCTTGATGGTGAGTTTTTGAGTGTGGCCTGGGCAGCAGGAAGGGTTTGAAGCGCAGCAGGGTTTCTGGAAGTTGTTGAAGGGTGCAGGAGTGGATGATGTGCCTCTTTCTCCTGGTTTTATGCCCTAATTGAGCTCTGCTATGGCTCTGAGCCTGGCTCAGCAGTGTTTACAAAGTCTCTTCTGTAAGCTGGATATTAGCAGACTATGTGTTTGCGTGTTTGTATGCGTGTTTGTGTATTCACATGTACATATTTACAAGGGATGTGCACCAGAGTGCTTGGAAGCGACAGCAGTGATGGACCGTGAAAACACTTTTATTTGTGTAGTATTTTTGTCTTGTTTTCCAGTACAAATATCTAAACATTCTTAAATCAAAAAAATATTTACTTGATTTAAGAAACATTTATTTAAGTCTTGTTTCTGAGAAATTCATCTTAATTAAGTGAGGTTGATGTTTTAAACATAAAAATGACCTTTTGCAGTGTATCTTTTTTTTTGTTCTCTCTTCTTTCTTTTTTTTTGTTGCCATTTTTGATGGTAACTTGATAGAGCACCACATAATTGAACAGGGTCTTTTAAAAAATGTATTATATCAGTTTTAGAATTAATTGTATTATATATGCATTTACATTCATTTTAAATTAATTATATTTTTTGTTTTTAATAATAAACTGCTAATTTAAAAATTTAGCTGGATTATTTCTATTAAGATGTGTCTTTTCATTCTCATATGTAATTGTAAGTTTTGTTTTTGCATTAAAAATGTAAAAAGTGTCATTTCTAAGGATTTGATTGTGAAATTCCTTATAAAATAAAAGTTCACGTTCATGCTTCAAGACACTGAAAAATTGTAGGATACAATGCAGTGGCCAAAGATGTCCATCTGGAAGCTGACCTCTTTTGATCTTCCCCTGGTACTGGTTAAGCTAGTTAAGAAGTCTGGTGATGATACCAGCACACCATCATACTCTGCTGGAGAGCAACATCAAAAACATGCTGGTCTTCTAAGCAGGATTTGATCAATCTGTCTACTTGTCTATACTAGTCTTGCATTAGGCATGCTAGCTCACAAATGGAAAGATTTCCTTTCAATCAGTATTGCCACAGTTTTCATTGGCAGGGTTTCAACATGCTTTATCTCATTAATGCTGTTGCATGAATGCATTGAGTAAGTCACACTTTTTATACTTAACTCATTATTTTCCCATGATTTAGGGCAAAACTAGAACATTTTAGTTTGAAAAAAAAAAAAAAAAAAACAGGTCTACAGCTGCACATAACTGTAGATCTAAACCAAAAAGTTCTCTTTGCACTATGACTTCAGGCTGCATTTCATCATATGCGATTGTTTCTGTGAATACTGTTGGAGAGATTCAGGTGTATATGCATTCATAAATGTTGCTGTAGAGCAAATGAGTATTATTATGCATTATGCATTTGTCTTTTTTTTTTCTACTGCGATGTGTTGCAATCTGAGACTTCTGACAGGGGCAGCACTAAAGAGCTGCCGGGGGATTTGGGTGAGAGCGGGCGGATCTGCTCTGCACATTTGAACACATTGAGTGAGGAATAGGGTTTAAGGAGTGAGCTAAGGAGATTGCGAGGGCACTAGCAGAGTGCCGGTAATAGACTGGTATAATAGCTGTGTAAATCCTGCTTGAGCCTAGACACACACACACACACACACACACACACACACACTCACATGTGGCCACGCTTTCTCTAAAACACTCTTATTTTCTCCTCACATGTTTTCTTGTTCTTGCACCAATTGAAACACAATTTCCCCACAGTTTAGCTTCACACACATACACTCGCTAGACGTGAGACTGACCTCGCTGCCCCGGCCCTCACAGCAGCCTTAATTGGTGTCATTAAGAGCTCTGAAAGCCGGGAGATAATTGGCCGGGCCCACTTGAGCAAACAGGACTTCAATGGAGTCATTTAACAGCGTGATAGGGTGAGGGACTGGGGAGTCCTGGGAAGAGGGCTGACAGCGAGAGAGGGGGAAATGGGGTGTTTGGGTTAAAAAAGGGTTTCTCTTAAACAAGATTTCGGGGGGCAGATGGTGGGAGTTCACCTAATCGAGCGCTGTGACCTAGTAGCACTGAAACACAATGTGCTGTTATTGTTCCAAATTTGCCTGCTCTCTAAAAAATAGCTAGATCGTTTTATAGATTCGGAGGCATTACAAATGCTAAACGGCATCTAAATGTTTAGATTAGTGTACTGTTTTCTTGTCAGTAGGGTTTCCTGAAGCAACTATCAGTATTAAGGCCCAATCACAGCAAGAACGCTAATTATAAGGATTACTATATTAGCATCCATACCAAGTCACAAGAACGTTTTGTTTATTAAAAGCACTTGCTTCAATTATGTCGTCTGCCACTTTACATGCTTGAGCTCTTTAAAGCAGGATAGATTCTGGCTTTCAATGTTTTATTGTTCATCAGCTGAAAAAAAAAAAAAAAAACATTTTGAAAGTGATTCCAGTGATTGTTCATCTGTGCCATTATCATTTTAGTTGTGGTGTGGACTCTGCTACTCTTTAAAATTTAGAATGATTTATAGTTATTGTCCTTGGTGTGAATAGGCCTTTACTGTGGTTTATACTTTCTTCTAAAATAAAAGATGCCATTCCCAAGAACTTTTCAGTGAATGGTTCTTAAAAGAACCATTTTTTTCTAAGTGTGAGGAACATTTTAATAAACTTAAAGGTTCTTCAAGGAACTGTAGATGCCAGTAAGAGACCTTTATTTTTAGTGTACATTAGTGAATTTTACTTTTACTCTGTTTTACTTTAGGTGATCAAATTCACAATTTTTCATGTTGTTTTTGGGTAGATTTAGAACAACACTTTCAATTGTGAATGCATCCAGTGGCAGTTTTATTGCAAAAAATTGTTGTACGTTTAGTATTTTTCCTTTTTTTCTGTCATTTTGTAATGAAATTTAAATGTGATGTAAATGCAGGCTCTGTTCCTCATTGTTGGCATTCCAAGTGTAAATAAAGGGTGAATGAAATGGTGTCTCAGTCTAAACGTGCAATACAACTTGTGGTTTTGTTTGCTGAAATTCAGAACCAGAGCCTGAATGGCCTTTATAAAGTGAAAAGGGACCTGCATGTGCCCGTGTCCTTGGTTGTGTGGAGTCGTGGTGGGCTCTGTGGGGGCATCAGGATGTTTGGAGGGACTCTGTGCAGCAGCAGGTCTTTTGTTGGATTCATTTAAGACTGAGGTTTCCCACTCCGCTGCCACAACATTGTGGCTTTTATTAGAGTCCCCTCACACGCTCACAGCCAGATTCACGCACTCGGGAAGTTCAGGTTTTGTGGAAAAACAAAAACAAATGCACCTTCCATCAACTTCCCTTAACATGCTGATGTGTTTTCTTCTTCTTCTTCATCTTTCCCCCCTCAAAGCATCTTTCTTTTTTGTTCCTTTTTAAAATTGCACTTTTCTTTCAGCTTTTAAAGTGTCTTGCTATTTTCTGCTTTCTAACAACATCCCTAATAACTCTCTTTCTAAAGCCCAAAGCCTTTGCCTTAGGCGCATTTCACGACTGATTTCACCTCATTGTGAGCTAGTTTACAGAAACACGCCGACTTCAACACGTTCAAACGGACGAACGGAATCTGGGGTACCATTAATCCGCTGTGCAGCATTTGGGAGCAATTTGGCATTTTGCATCATCACTTTCTCTTAGCTCTTACCACCTCTCCTCCACCACCAACTCACTCTCTTGGTCGGATGATGAAAAGATGGATTCTAACCCGCCATTAATGAGGATTAGCGGGGCAGGGAATGTTTGTCAGAGAGCCAAGCAGATCAAAGATGCTGCTCAGCGGACCATGAACTCCTCCAAACCCGTGATACCAAGAGTATGTGGTCGTTTACACGAGCAAAACAAACAAGCAAGCAGCAACACCCCTGGACAAAGCGCCGGGTGTCGTGGCTCGTCTGTAACGCTAGCGAGGCACATCTTTACCGTCTGACCCCAAATGACACAGCAGGGGCCCGCGCTGTGTGTCCCGGGCCGGACGGCTGTGTTGATCTATTGTAAATCACGCCTCTTTCAGCCGGCCAACCCAAACACGGCCCCGGTGAATGGGACTTGTTGGACTGCTGGTGTGGTCCTCCGTTTATTTGCCTCCACATCCACAGAGGCTCTTTTAAAGAGCCATTTAGAGCGTGCAGAGGCCTCGAGACGACATTTAAAGCAGACGTGGCGGAAGGGCCGCGGCGCAGGAGACGCAACAGGTGCTGTGTTGTGCATCTGTGTGTGCATCCGAGCATGTTGGTCTGAATGGTAACTGTGAGTTAGGGCTCCCTCGGTGGTGTTCTGCATTCCGGGAGTGCTGTGATTATCACCATCATTGTTATTACAATGCAAACAGACAGATGTTTAGATAGATGGAAAATGACTTGCAGTCAGTAAGTCAGAAGGAATGATTATTAATGGCTGACAGATATGGGCTTTGGATAGTAATGCACTGTATGATATTTAATATATTTTGTTTAAGTTGTATGAAATATTTACATTTTAAGATTATATTTTGTTATTATTGAATATATATATAGACACATACTGTACATCTCAGTTTCCTTTCTTTCCTTTCCATAATACTTACATAATAATTATATTATTATTACTGACTATGTATATTTTATACATGTATAATAACATTTTCATTTTATTCTCATATTAAAAAAAAAAAAAAAAAAAAAAATTACATTTTATTTTAATATATCATTCAAAACTTTGTGGTTGGTAAGATAATTATCTCATGCTCACCAAGGATGCTTTTTTTTTTAGATAAAAAATACAGTAAAAACTGAAATATTGTGAAATATTATTATGATTTAAATTAACTGGTTACTATTTTAATATATTTTAAAATGTAATTTATTCCTGTGTGCCAAAGTTGAATTTGCATCATTACTCCAGTCTTCAGTGTCACATGATCCTTCAGAAATCAATCTAATATGCTAATTCAGTTTTCAAGAAACATTTCCTATTATTAATAATGTTGAAAACTGTTGTGCTAATAAATATTTTTGTGGCAACCAATATATTTTTTCAGGATTCTTTAATAAATAGTTTAAGAGAACAGCATTTCTTTGAATTTTTGAACAACATTCTACAAAAGACTTCTTTGAAAATAGAAATCTTTTGTAACATTAAATGTCTTTACTGTCACTTTTGATTCATGTAATGCATCCTTGCTGAATAAAAATGTTAATTTCTTTCAAAAGAAAAAACTGACCCCAAACATTTGAACGGTAATGTGTGTGTACAGAGCCTACATATAAAACTTTAATGCAAACTTATTATTTGATAAGAGAAAATGTTCATTATTCATTGTCAAAGCTCTCAGTAGGGCACAGTTATTGACCAAAGAAAATGACTGAACATAATTGATGCTTTAGAGTGGACAGTCAAAAGTCAAGCGTTTCATTAGCGATGGATTCAGACAGTGATGGGACAGTGAGAGAACTGCACAGATTGTAAGATGCCTCAGACAGGCATTTTTGAAAGACAGTTGGTGTAGGCAGACAGCCGGGCACACGGATAGACGGGCAGAGCCGTGATGTGAGGGGTGAAGCCTGTGGGAGTGCAGAGAGTGTAAGTGCCCTGCAGGCTTTTCTGCCAGTGTGACGGCTTTCGGCTGCAGCTCTATGCCCTGAGGTCCTCTTGTTCAGCGGTGAGATGGAGCAGCGTGTGCGTGTGTGAGAGAGAGACACAGTGGTGTCCAATGCATGCCAGTTATAGCCTGGTGTTTGTCAGAGCCAGATTTGTGTGTGTGTGAGAGAAGAAAAAGTTGGCAAAGTTTTTGTATGTGTCAGTGCATTTGCTATTGTTTATGTGACATGCCCGTTTGTGTCTCCATATATGTGTGTGTTTGTGTGCTTTCCCTGTTCCGAGGGAGAAAAGATGAGTGAATGATGGCGAGGGAGGGAGGGATGGAGAGGAAGATGGACACAAGTCATATCTGGTGGGAAATATCGCCCCTCTATGGCAGCTTAGTGTCACTGCGCCCCCGCCTGTGGGAAAATGGACAGAGAATTGATTTCTAAAAGCTGGAATGCATGAGAAACAGCACAGAGCGAACGTGTAACACATTCTCTCTCTCTGTGCTCGAGCCAAGATGTCAGACAAAAGATGAAATTATTAAGAAGATGAAAAGCAGTATTGATCTGAAGGTTTTTCCTCTTTGTCACCTTGTCCCATAGATCTTTGCTCAGATCACGCTCTAAATCATTGTTTAGGTGAAGGATGGAGGGACGATGGAAATGAGTGGAGGAAGTGTAAGCTCTTTTATTGATCCCGAACGTGAAGGGCTTTAACAACCAGAATGGCTCTTGACTTGAGAGCAAAATCCTTCAGATTCAGCATTTCTGCACACTCTGTGCATTTTTATGCACAATCAAATCTAATGTAGTAATGCTTCAGGTGGTTTTGATGGCATCCAGAATATCTCCTGTGTTGTTCGGTGTCTTTTAGATGCTTAATTTAGAGATTACACTGTAATTTAAATGTGCTGATATCTAAAAACCATCTTAAGTGGGTTTTATCTGGCCTCCCAATCTAGCCACGCTGGTTTAACAAGTCTATCTTGCTGGTATTAGAAGGGTTTTGGGCACTTATCAGCTCATCAGACTGGGAAACCAGCTGGACAAACATCTTGACCAGGGTGGTTGACAGGCTAGACCAGTATAAGACCATCAAACCTTTGGCAGGTATAAGCTGTTTTTCAGCTGTATTCTTTGCTTTGCATCTGGCTGTGTTCATTTTCTCCCCCACAAAAATGCCAAATCACTTGTTCTCCTTCAAATTATCACTCTCATCTCTTCCACTCTATCTCCTCATTCAGCATCGTGAGGATAGAGATGCTGCTGTCAGTCATCCGAGCGGAGGAGCGTTTCCCGCACGCCGTACATCGGGGTGATAACTCACTGTCAGGGGAATTGATTTTGGGATCTCTCAGGACGGAGGGCCTTGAATTGTTTCTGATAGTCGTTACTGTCAAGACAGATACCTTGAGCAAGATTAATTCTGTTGTTGTCGTCTTTGCTGTTTTCAGAGTTTATAAAATGATCTCATGCTAGCAGATGTTCTGATATGAGGACAATGGCTTGTGCTTAAGAGTCGTTCCTGCAGCTGCAGACAGAGGGCGCTCTGTCCTTTAGAGAAAACATGGGGGAGGATTGGGGAAGACAGATAAAGAGGCAAAGATCTGCCCGCAGAGGAAACCGAGAGAAAGCAGGCACAGAAGGAAAGCACTGAGAGAGTTGTCTTGAAATTTTTCTGATTTTATGCAAAAGTAAGAGAGAAGGCAAGAGCGCACTGTTATAAAGAACAGACAGGTGATATTCAGTACAGCTCTTGTTTTTTGTTATATTGCTTAAATATGTAACAAATGACAAACTAATTGCACACATGGTTTTCTCACAGTGCCGATAATCTCAAAATGACCAAATACCGGTCAGTATATCTGTCTATCCCGCTCCTGACCCCCACCAGCGCCTCTTTCTTTCTACCTCACTTTCCTCACCGTAATTTATAGCGTGTTAGAGAGGCAGATCATGCACGGAGAGCTCAGGCAGCATGTGTGCATGGGGATTTTTGCAGTTTAGTTAATAGTACATATCATATCTGGATTTCACACCAGCGCTCCCCAGGGATCCGGCTACACTGGCTGCAATTAGACTGACAGTGGGCAGGCAGGCAGAGCTCCCAGCAGAGCCTCTGAGGACCGCTAATCAGCCCTGAGAGCACACTGGGACGGAGGGGGTCAGACCTGAAGAAGGACAGATAGAGTGTTCGCTTTAAACCAGCTCAAGTTGTCCTGACAGCGGATGAAGATAACTCGAGACAGAGCATCCAAATTGATCATTAGAATTGGAATCATTAGAATAAACATTTATTTTCTATATTTTATAACTTTTAAAATGTAAATTAAATTAAAATATTAAAAAACTACACACGTGCTATAACATACACACAAAATGTAAAATATGACATATTTTTTTTAATTATTCTTAATTAATTTTCTTACATTTTAAAAAGATTAATACATAATTTGTAAGTATAAATAAAAGGTCTCTTTTTCTTACATAGTTATGTAATGTAAATAAATATAAACATTTTATGTACGTTTATGTATTTGATAAGACAACAGGATTATCTACAGTCAGACAGTCATTATCACAAAATAAATGGGTTAAACTGAATATTTTCCCTTGCATAGCTGTTCACTCCGATGAAGTAGCGATTCAGAAAATGAAGACAGAAATTCAGAGCAGGAAATGTGAACTGAACAAAATTTGAACTGATAGCTCTGGGAATTCAAATGATGTAAGTGGCCATTGAAAGGGATTTGAGCCAAGCTCAGGAACGGCCAAAGAGGATTCATAGCATCTCAGAAACATTGGAGAGGGAATCCAGGGATGAAAAGATTTGAAAGGATTTGGGAAATATTAGGTCTTTTTTTTTTATCTGCAATGATTATTTGGTAGAGCAGTTATGTTTACCATGGGGATTTGTGGCAGCAAGCATGCGTCATAGATGTTTTCTGTAAAAAGCATGTATAATGCATGAGTGCTGATAGACTCCTATAGTGGTATAGATGCTGCTTGTGGTCTGTCTCTCCCATGTGCTTGTAGCTGGGCATTCGAGAGGCAGTCTGAAACTCTTCAGTGTTTCCTGTGTCCGTCATGGCCCATGTCCGTCCTTCAGTACCACACGGCTCAAAACACACACAGCCCTCCAGGCTCTCTCGCTCTGTATGACTTCCCTTTCCCGTTTGCCTCTCCACACTCCGCATTCCTGTACGCACCACTGTGATCAATCAGTATCTGTGCCCAGCTGTCTGCTCTCTGGTTCTGCATGGCTACAGACGACACTCATGTTCTTGGTTTGGGCCCAAACACCAATTTGGGCCGTTCCATTAGTAGCCTGTGAAGGGGGTTGTTCTCTGCGTGTGGGCATTTACCAGATGCTGCTGCCGCTGTGAGAGACGATCATCAATCTGGGTTCAGCTGGCAATGGATTTCCCCCCATTGCGGCCCACATTTGCTCGAACACACTCTCGCCTCTGATAGATCGCTCAATAACTTTCAAACAATTAAAAAATTCAGATATACGAAGGAAATCATGCTTCCTTCTGTTCTTGAGTCATCACTGTTGTTCTGTTTTGGATAGCTGAATCTCTCAGAATATTTACCATAGTGCAAATCAGTTGGTATTTCAAAAATTTGGGGTCAGTAAGGTTTTTAACAATTGAATACTTTTATTCAGCAAGGATGCATTAAATTGATCAAAAGGGACAGTAAAGACATTTATAATGTTACAAAAGCTTTCCATTTCAAATAAATGCTGTTTATTTGAACTTTCTATTTATCAAAGAATCCTAAAAAAATGATCAAAGTTTCCACAAAAAAAGTATCAAGCGGCAAAACTGTTTTCAACATTGATAATAATAAGAAATGTTTCTTCAGCAGCAAATCAGCATATTTGAATGATTTCTGAAGGATCATGTGACACTGAAGACTGGAGTAACGATGCTAATAATTCAGCTGTCATCACAGGAATAAATTAGCTATATTTTAAAATTTATTCAAAGAGAAAACGGTGATTTCAAATTTTAATAATATTTCACAATATAACTGTTTTTACTGTATTTTTAATTTAAAAAAAATGCCTTGAAGAACATAAGTCTTTCAAAAATATAACTCCAAATTTTTTAATTGTGATTGTTCAGTGGTATCAAAAACAGCTAAAAGATTGTGAAAGCTTTTTCCAGCATTATTTGTCTCATAACAAATTGTTGTTCGATATATAGTTATGCAGAGCAGGGTTATGGACCAATGAGATTTCATTGTGGGCGGGAACTCTGTGTGATGCAACAAAAATAGAAACCGAAAAGACTGACTACATTTGTATCTGGTTGGGTCAAAATAATAATAATAATTATATGCAAGAGTTATTCAAGCATGTTTTGAACACTGTTTGAAGATTCCCTAATAATTTATTAATCCCTTCCTGTAGATCGAACAGTCTGGTATTTGCAATGCCACTGTCATAGGAAATGCATAAACTGATAAAAAGTCTACCTTGAATGTAATGTAAGTTGCTTTAAAAGCATCTGCCAGCCTAATGTATAAATGTCAATTTACTGATGACATTTTGGTGAAAACGGTGCTTACCAGTATTGTACAGTAGCAGTAACTTCCCTTTCTTTCTGTCTGGCTCTGTCTCTCTCTCTCTCTCTCTCTCTATCTGTCGGCCTTCAAACTGTCTTTTGCCCACCTAAGCGACGCAGTATCGCCCGCTGTGGGGTTGAGGGAGGGTGTGAGTGAGCGAGCGAGCCGGCTCTGGGTGGCTGCCAGGTCTAGATCTGTGGAGGCTGGAGCAGAGGGGAGGGCAGGTGGAGAGGAGCCAGCCTCCCCAAGCAAGAGAGGTCAGAACTGGGCAGCCATCTCCCGGGAGCTGCGGGAGAGAGAGCCGAGCCTGTGTGGAGGAGGAAGAGGCAGGCAGTGGAGCGCAACGCTGCAGAGAAGAGTAACAAACACCCTGACACTCAACACACACACACAGAGAGAGAGAGAGAGAGTTTGTGTGCTACTCTGAGAGAAAGAAGCACTTGAAATATCAGCAGTGGTGCTGTATGAAAGATTTTGAAGAATTTGAGAATTTGTGATTGTGTAATGGTGCTAAGACCTTGAGAATGTACTGAAGCCGGAATAAGTGTGTGTGTTGGAGACAGAGAGCGCCTGAAGGTCTGTGGAAGGGGGCTGGTGAGTGCAGTTGCTATTGGAACAGGCCGTCCACACTCTAATCTGACTCTGCTGGAGGGCGAGAAGACGGGAATGTGGCGAGAATGATGCGAAGGAAGTAGAGATGATGAGAGAGACAGTGAGAAATGCAGTATGTAAATTCAGGGGTGTAAGAATGATCTGAAATGTGTAGAGGGAAACATTCTAAACCTAATCAGCCTGGCTCATGAATATTAATGAGTTGAGGTAACAGTCGCCCAGTAGTGCTACCTTATTTGGTGAGGTAGGTGAGGGTACACTAGCCATATAGAGTTATTGTGTCTTTATTTAGGCTATATTAGCAACATTTAGTGCGCAAAATGGTCCATTGTCTGTTGTCAAAGGTGTAGCGACGTATGAAGCACAGCTTGCACAGAAGTCATTTTCAAACCAAAACTGTGTGGGGAACTTTTTTGCCCTTGTGCGATTCCTATTTAAATTTCGGCAAGCAACAGTAAGAGACGATCATCAATCTGGGTTCAGCTGGCAATGGATTTCCCCCCATTGCGGCCCACATTTTCTCGAACACACTCTCGCCTCTGATAGATCGCTCAATAACTTTCAAACAATTAAAAAATTCAGATATACGAAGGAAATCATGCTTCCTTCTGTTCTTGAGTCATCACTGTTGTTCTGTTTTGGATAGCTGAATCTCTCAGAATATTTACCATAGTGCAAATCAGTTGGTATTTCAAAAATTTGGGGTCAGTAAGGTTTTTAACAATTGAATACTTTTATTCAGCAAGGATGCATTAAATTGATCAAAAGGGACAGTAAAGACATTTATAATGTTACAAAAGCTTTCCATTTCAAATAAATGCTGAACAACTTGAAATGTTTGAACTTTCTATTTATCAAAGAATCCTAAAAAAATGATCAAAGTTTCCACAAAAAAAGTATCAAGCGGCAAAACTGTTTTCAACATTGATAATAATAAGAAATGTTTCTTCAGCAGCAAATCAGCATATTTGAATGATTTCTGAAGGATCATGTGACACTGAAGACTGGAGTAACGATGCTAATAATTCAGCTGTCATCACAGGAATAAATTAGCAACAGTAAGTGTGACCGCATCTTTAAAATGTTGTTTTATGTGTCAAACTACATATTTTTACACTGCATATGAACAAAATAAATCTTAAAATACAATGATTATTTACTTAAAAGTGGGGGGAATGGGATCACAATTCAGTTTGCAACTACATGCAAGGAATTGGATTTTTTGAATGAACATTCTTAAATAAATCTTTTACCGTAAAACAATTTCTGTCACTCAAAATAAAACACAATTTAAATGAAATAAAATAAAAATATATTTGTATTAATTGCCAAGGTAACATTTCTCATCTTCACTTAATTTATCTTGATGTACTAAAATAATTAAAACTAAAACTGAAATAAATTATAAAATCTATATAGAAATGTAAAAAACAAAAAACAAAAAAAAAACAACTAATAAAAATGACAAAAAAAAAAAAAACTAAATTACTGAAACTTTAAATTTAAAATAAAACAGAAATATAAAAACTAATTCAAAATATGATTAAAAATGGTTAGTATCTCAATGATACTACAATAACCCTGCTTTGGAGGCAAGGCAAGTTTATTTATATAGCACATTTCATACACAGTGGTAATTCAAAGTGCTTTATATAAAAGGAATAGTGAAATAGTCATTAAAAAAATAATCACAACAATAAAAACAAGGAATTAAAAAAAAAAGAAGTAAAAACAAGGACATTATATAAAAATTGATTTAAAATGAATTTAGAACAGTTAAGAATAGAAAATGATTATACATAAAATACAGTGCAATTAGTTCGGACGTAGCACAGTGCTCATTCAATAAATGCACAGCTAAACAGATGAGTTTTGAGTCTGGATTTAAATGTGGCTAATGTTTTAGCACATCTGATCTCTTCTGGAAGCTGGTTCCAACTGCGGGCGGCATAAAAGCGGACTCCCCTTGTTTTGTGTGAACTCTTGGTATTTCTAACTGACTCGATCCTAATGATCTGAGTGGTCTGTTAGGTTTATATTCAGCGAGCATATCTGCAATGTATTTAGGTCCTAGGCCATTGAGTGATTTATAAACAAGTAAAAGTACTTTAAAATCAATCCTAAATGTAACTGGAAGCCAGTGTAAGGACCAGAGGACTGGTGTGATATGCTCAGATTTTCTGGTTCTAGTCAGAATCCTGGCAGCAGCGTTCTGGATGAGCTGCAGCTGTCTAATGGTCTTCTTTGGAAGGCTGGTGAGGAGATCATTACAGTAATCCACCCTGCTGGTGATAGAGGCATGAACAAGTTTCTCCAAGTCTTGACTGGAAACAAAACATCTAATTCTTGCAATGTTTTTGAGATGATAGTATGCTGATTTAGTATGCTTTGATATGACTCGCATATCGCTCTACAGTTGCTGTAATTTTTTCCTTATATCTTAAAGAGGGAGTTTAATCTGAAACTTCTAGAATTCTGCTGTCACTTAACTGCTCGATATCTGCATGTGGTCTGATATACTGTATCTGTGTCTTTCTTTGCGTGAACAAACAGACGGCCAGGAGGCAGTTGGACATACACGCATCTGTTGTCTGTCGTCAGGCAGAACTCTGCAGCGTCTCTCCTTCTGTTTCAGCAGTCAGTGTACTTTCATTTGGCTTTTTATGTAATTTGTTTGTTGCCTTAGACATCACTAACAGGAAAGGAAATGTGTCTAGTGCCGCTCAGTTGTTTTTGGTTTTGTATTTTGCAGTTTTTCGAGACCTCAGATGCAAACTCAAGTCAGAAACATACTCTGTGTATGTTCACCAACAGTCAAATAGTTATTTAGGCACTGATTTAGTAAATTTGCTTTTGATCTGGCTCCAGTCTGATATATAACGATCACTTCTCAATATAACTGATTGAATTGGAAATCAAGTGTCAGCCTACAATGGTTTTCTTGTTGAATATCTTATTTAACTTGGAAATATATCACATTAAGTAAATAAAATGTGTTGGCAAACAGCATTTCACCTGAACCTGAACTTACATCCTTGCAGTAACGAACATTAGCACTCAAATGGGTGGTTGAAGTCATCTTGTACATGAAGTATACATTGCATTCTGACACATTTTACATGTTAAATCAGCCTTGCAAAACTTGATGGCTCTATGCATTTGCATAGAGTACATTTTAGCCCTTTCTTCTGTTCTGAAACACCCTTTTGTCCTATAAGTTGTTAGCATCATAAAATAAAACAGACATTTTTGATGGACAAGCTCTTATAGATTTATAAAAGAATATTTGTGCTGTTAGATCACACATTTAATGCTGTATACAATCATATGTATTTAGACATATTTTGTATAGACAGACTCCTTGCTTTTGGCAATTCAGGCTTTTTAGGGTGGACAGAGCAAGATGGCTGTCCGTCAGCGTGGGTCTCACCTCAGGAAGAGGGTTGAGCTCGACCTCGCCCTGATTATGGAGAACTGGCCTGGAAGATTCAGTGTTTTTCTTCTACCGGCCAGCAGATTGTACGTGAGCCAGCAGGGAGAGGCTAAATGACCTTGTGGTGCGTTTTTTCCCATCTCTGCCCTACCCATCGAGACACACGTCCAGTTTTCTGTTGTCAGAGAGCAGCTTTGACACCCTCAGAGTGTTTTGTTGTTGCTTTCACGTTTGACATTGATAATTCCCATGAAAGCAAGCCATGTTTCTTCGTGCAGAGAGGAATCATGAAGAAGGGAGGAAGGGAGGGAGAGAGCTGGGATCTCATCTGGAGGTGTGAGCTTAGAGGAGTGCTCATGATGAAGTGTGGGAGAGAGTGATGAATGTGTGTCAGAATTAAGAGTGCCTCGGGGAGCTGGGCGGATCAGACCGGCCGTGGCCTTGGGCTCTCTCTGTCTCTCTCTCTCTTATAGCTAATCTGTTCTGAGAGAGAAAGAGAAGGACAGATGCTCCAAGCAAGATGCTTTATTTTCCATTTTTGCTTGTTTATTAGGCCTTGCCACTTTTGCTTTGAGTTGTTTTCCCTTTTTCTCAAAGACTCACCAACTCTATTGTATCTACAGCAGCCTTAAAACATATCTAGACACTTATAGCACGCTTAAAGATGTTTGAACGTCCTTGCATTCGATAAAGCATCACAAAAATAGCATTTATTGCGAAGAAAGCTAAAGCGCAGTTTTCAAGACAAACAATAATTTACAATAAAGTCCCATTTGTCAACGTTAGTTAATGCATTAACAATAATCAGTACATTTGTTAGAGTACATTTACATTTGTGCGTTTGGCAGATGTTATTTATTTAAAAATTTTTTATCCAAGCAACTTGCATTCACATTTTACATTTCATCAGTTCTTGCGTTCCCATCCCAATCGAACCCATGATCTTGTCATTGCAACTTTTGATTGTTATAACATATTAGTAAGATTAACAAATGCTTTAGTTCATGTTAACTGATGTAGTAAATTTCGATATACAGTTCAAAATCCAAGCATTTGCACATGTTATAGTTGTCATATGTCTATAGTTTATGCGATAAACCTGTGGTTAGGATATCAGCCATTATTGGAATATAATCACAGATTAAAAAAAAAAATTTTTAAATGCAAAAATTCTACTGATTTGTACCAGTAAAGGTATTGACCAAGTGACATATCTCTAAAGGTAAAATTTTTGCACATTTTTTTCTGACAGAATGTGAATGATGCATTTATATAGCGCTATATAGTGTAGCATACATATATTGAAGTAGTTAGAGTAGTATCCTAATATGAGGTGAACTGACATCATGCATACACAAAAAAATCACCTTTTTGTTAAAAATCATTGCAAAAATTGCTCAGGAGATTGAAGTTAGTTCTGAGAAAAACTGCATTTTTGCAAATGCCATTTGCTTTGGTATTTTATCATTTAATGCAACAACATTTTTAGTGGGCTCTCAGGATTACTGTACC